>NC_056743.1:370273305-370290805 GCF_019279795.1 Protopterus annectens
TCTCCCCCCCAAAAGGAGAGATATCTATACCAAACGAGTGCAGCCCCCAAACATGTCCAGCCCAAGTGAGAACTGCTCTCCAAAGCAAAAACACAGCATCCATGGGACCTGATGGTGTCCCCGGCTGTGTGCTCCACGAACTCAATGAGGAATTAAACCCACAGCTAGGACAACTGTTTAATCAAAGTCTTGCCTCTGGATACGCACTCCAGGAGTGGCGCACTGCAACTGTGGTCCCACTTCACAAAGGCGGTGCCTCCACAGACCCTGGAAATTACCGCCCATTAGCTTGACAAGCCTTATCTGCAAAGCCATGGAGAGGATCATAATGGACCTCATAAATAAAGACATAGGGAATTTGCAGACTTTGGATCCAACCCAGTTTGGCTTTGTCAAAGGCAGATCATGCCTTTTAAACTTGGTTGACTTTTTCGAAACAGTCACCAAAGCCATTGATGAGGGAAAGGCAGTCCATACAGCCTACCTCGATCTGACTAAGGCCTTCGATACAATACCCCACTCGGTATCATTGAAAAACTCATCAGCTTAAATGTTAACCCATACATCACAAGATGGGTTGCAAACTGGCTGAGTGACAGAACCCACAGGGTCAGAGTTGCTGGCGCCATGTCAGACTCAAAGCCTGTCACAAGTGGTGTCCCACAGGGCTCAGTCCTGGGCCCACTCTTGTTTGGCATCTACTTTTCCAAGTACAAGCAAACACAGGAGGGTTATGGCTGACAAAGTTTGCAGATGACTGCAAACTGGGCCATAGTAGAAAACACATCTGACACAGATATCCTTCAGAAGGGTCTCACAGAAACGGATAACTGGTGCCAGAGCCACGGCCTAAAGTTAAATGCCAAAAAATGCATAGTCATACCCTTCGGGAAAAGCAAGGTTACCCCTAGCTACCAAATAGGTGGCAATCCACTGAGCACAGAAGAAGTTATCAGGGACCTGGGGACCCAGGTTGATAGTCTGTCATTCGACACCCATGTAGCTAAAGTAGTTGGGAAGACCTTCTACATTGCCCACCTTATCATGAAGGGATTCTCATCTAGATCAAGGGAGGTCATTGTCTCCCTTTACTCATCACTCATCAGACCAATGATTGAGTACAATGCCCCATTCGGAATGTATCTGACCCGACACTTGCAGCAGCTGGAGAGGCCACAAAAGTTCCTCACCAAAAGGATAAAAGGTCTCAAAAATCTGTCCTATGCTGCCCGACTGAAAGAACTCCAGCTCTATTCAGTCGCCACCGCTTGCTCAGAGGTGACCTTTGCCTAACATACAAGGCCATGTCAAACCCAGATTTGATGAATATGCTTCACCTCAAAAATCTAGATCCATCAGAGCCACAAGGGCGGAGACTTAAACCTCGACACGGCTATCAATAGGACGTGCTGGAGGGATAGATTCATCACCCAAAGACTCCCTATGCTGTGGAACAAAATCCCGGTACATGTGAGGCAGAGCACCTCGCTGGCCTTGTTCAAGAGAAATCTTGACCAATGGATGGGAGATCGCAGATATACCCCAGGGATTACCTCAGTGTCACTGCTCGACAGAGGCACAGCAAAATAATGGGTATAGTTCCCATTCTAAAGGGGTGGCGTAAGCCACAAAACTATGGGCTAGGCTTGTAAATGCCCTCGGGCAGATAGCCTAGTATGAACCTATGAATATATATATATATATATATATATATATATATATATATATATATATGTGTGGTATGTATATGTATGTATGTATGTGTATATGTGTGTATGTGTGTATATATATATATATATATATATATATATATATATATATATATATATATATATATTTGTGTGATATAAAGAAAGATTTCATTTAGCTGTGGCAGAACAAGCCGAACAGATGTTGAGCGCTTTTGTTCTTTGTTCTTTATTCAATGTCAAGAACTTCATCAGAAATGTAAAACAGCAAAAGTAAATATAGCTAAAGCAAACAATGCAAATAAAACCGCCAATAAAAATCTTTAATGTCGTATATAGAAGATCAATCTTTTAAATCAACCTGTAGGTAAAAGTAGAGTAAGGTGGTAAAAAAAAAAAAATTCACCACTGCTCAAAAGCTAGTCATGAAAGTGAACCTGCAGTAATTACACTAACCAATGTCGAGAAATTTGTCCAGTGGTCAGCTAAGCCACTTTGAAGCACAATTAATACTAATATTTTCATTTTTATTACCTTGCTCTCCTTTTAACCAATAGGTTGATTTAGAAGACTCACCTTGTGTATATAAAACTAAAGATGTGTGTGTGTGTGTGTGTGTGTGTGTGTGTGTGTGTGTGTGATATATATATATATATATCTATATCTCTATATATATATATATATCTATATCTCTCTATATATATATATATCTATATCTATATATCTATATCTATATATCTATATCTCTTTATATATATATCTATCTTTATATATATATATATATATATATATATATATATATATATCTATATATATATATATATATATATATATATATCTTTATATCTATATATATATATATATATATATATATATATATATATCTCTCTCTCTCTCTCTCTATATATATATATATATATATATATATATATATATATATATATATATATATATATATATATATCCATACACAGACACACACACATGTACCTAATCTGTCTGTATATTGCTTAAAAAAGCTTTGGCAAAACACGGAAGATAGATACCACAGGATAAAAACAGGAAAATAGCTCTTTGTAGTTACTAAATAAAAAAAGACTTGTTTAGTGTTTTCGTCCCTTCTTTATTCAGTGGAACTTCATCAGAAATTTCTCAGTAAAATCAAAGCAGTATTTCTAAACGGCTGTTAAAAAAAAAAGTTCAATGAAAGGAGCTAAAACCATGCGACTCGCAAACCATGCGACTCAGTGATACCAGGAACAAAAAAAGGAGGAAAGCACAAGCGCAATATATGAACTTCCAAAACACACAGAAAGAAGCACCAGAAGGACCGGTTTTCCAAATAAATGGAATAAACTTAACGACTGCTTCAAAATAAAATGTAAACACTTCATTAACGCTTAACTTAGTCACTGCTTTTTATCCTGGTCAAAGGACTTCATCAGATAAACGCACTAAAATACTGCTCTACTTAAATACTAAATCTACAGCATTTGACCATAAGTAATTAACCAATGAAAACCCTCAATACCTAAATACTTTACAATACCTTAAAATAAATGTCTATTAAAACCCCTTGAGAGCTATAAACTGTAAGTATGCATGTCAAAAAACAATACATGCAAATAAAAAATATATAAAAGTTGATGAAGACTAAACAATGACATCTAGCGGAGAATGAAATGTCTGTATGAAACAAAGGGTAAAAGAAACCTTAAAAATGTATCCAGTAAAACAACATTTTAAAATACAATAATCCATTTAAAATGCACAATGATACCTAAAACACCATAAGCAAATTATATGTTTTTATAACCTAGCAGATATTAATTTTAAAATGTGAGCCATAGAGACATTTCCATTTAACCCTGGTGCTTTATTAGCTTCCAAGTACCATCTGCTAATAAAGTTCTTGATATTCTATTTTCGTCTCCCATGGTCCCTCCATAGATCTTGTTTAATCACCACCAAAACAAAAAACTAAACAACTCTTTAGTATAACCTAAAAATGGGCTTATAAAGTGCATTTTTGTGTCATTATTAATTTCATTTATGTGTTAATATATTCTATTTTTTATTTACGTGTGGTTTTCCCAATGTAGAATGCGTCACATTTTTTATATAGGGCTAAATTAATCACCCCATACTCTTGTAATTAAAATAAGTCATAGCCTCAGTATACCTATCCTTAGCTGCCACATGTACTGCCTTGGTGTTCAAAATATAGGGACATTGATTGATTTCAGGCTCCACATTTGTAAGTACATTTTTTTTTTTTCCCTCTCCGGAATAGTACTGTTTACCAATAGCTCCTTAATATTCTTTCCCTTTTTATATACAAATTTCATAGGGTCCTTAAAAATTCTTTCTAAATCTGATTAAGAAGCAAACATGGACCAGTTCTTCATAATAAGCTTCCTAATGACGTGCGCGTCAGTATTAAAATTTATTGTGTAGGAGCTTTTAAAATTTTTGTCCCTACTTTCCTTATGATTAAACACTTTATTTCCACCAATGTTTGAAACTTGTGCACTTCTAAAAAAATAAATATGAATTGGAAAAAGTATGTTTCCTAAAAACTGTAGATTTAAACTCCCCTGTCTCATTCACCTTGTAAATGGTGACATCCAAGTAATTTGCTATTCCTCTGTGTATTATGGATAAATTAAAAAAAAAATCATTAGTTTTATTAATATATTACAAAAAATCATCCAATTCACCTGCTGAGCCTGTTCAAAGGATGCTTGTATCATCAAAATATCTTGTGTATAAATTAGACTTGTCTGCAAAAACTGATTTAAAAATATGTTTTTCCTCCTGTATGGACAAGACAATATTGGCATATGTGGGGGCATAACAGGCCACCATTGCAACACTCTTGTTTGTTTAAAAAATGTTCCTCCTTCAAAATATAAGTTGTTGTTGTCCAGGACCAATTCCATTAATTCAACATATAATCTGTGTTGATCAAAGTGAGCTCTCCACTATTTTTATTAAAGCTTCCTCAAACCACTCAAGCCCAATTTTATAGGGAATAAGATTAAAAATGTCTTTAATACTCATGCCTGACTGTCGCAGATCTTCTTTCACACAATCCAGCCACCTCAATGCTGGGCATCCTCGCTTCCGCTTACCTTCTTCCTTTTTGTCCCAAATTTTCCTCACCAGATTGTCTTCTGCTTTTCTGCACATGTCCAAACCACCGTAATCTGTTCTGTTTGATCTTCTCTGAAATTGGAGCTACTTTGGCTTCTGCTGTTACGTCCTCATTTTTCTGTCTGTCCCACAGTGTGCATCCTACCACCCTTCTCAGACGCTTCATTTCCATCACCTCTAGCTTCTTCAACTGTTCTATCTTTTACTGCCCTGATTTCTGTAACACGCAGTAGTACTGGTCACACCACTGTCTTGTTCACCTTACTTTCCAGCTTCTTTGGCATTATTCTGTCATAGACTACACCTGACACTCAATGCCAGTTTGCTGCAGTCCCTCTTATTCTAGCTTTGACCCCTTCTCCTCAACCACCACTCCCAGATACTTAAAGCTGTTTACCTGTTCCACTGTCTTCCCTTCTCTCTCTATTCTCAGCTTCTTCTGATTTCTCCAATTTGCTGCCATTACCACTGTCTTTTTCTGTGCTTAGTTTCATCCCATGTGCTTTCAGTTTTGCATTCCATTCTCCTATCCTTTGCTGAAGTTGTAGCTCACAGTCAGCCAGTAATGCCGCATCATCTGCATACAGCCACTTTGTTGATCTGTCCCCTCTGACCTGTATGCTAATGTAGTCCATCACCAGTATGAACAGCAGTGGGCTCAGAGCTGAACCCTGGGGTACACCTTCTCCCTGTGGGAACCCCTCTGTGAGGTGAAACACTGTTTGTACTTGAGCCACTGGGTCCTTGTACATAGCCTGCACTAATTCTACCAATGTTTCTGGGACGTCAAACCACTGCATTACTGCCCAGATCAGCTTTCTTGAGACCTTGTTATATGCTTTCTGCAAGTCTAGGAATGCCCAGTTGGACTGTCTCTCCTCATCTCTAGCTTCTTCTCAAGTATCAGTCTCATTGCAAACATTGAGTCAGTTGCGCTGTATCCTGATCAGAATCCAAACTCATTTCCCATCTTACATTCTTCTTGTGTATCCATTTATCATTCACCCTCTCCAGAACTTTCATGCAGTGTGCTAGGAGTTTGATGCCTCTGTACTGCCTACAGATGTGGATGTCCCCTTTGGTCTTGTACGCTGGCTTGAGTATGCTAATTCTCCAGTCATCTGGGGTAAGCCTTTCTCTCCACACTGCCATTAGCTCTCTCATGAGCCATTTCTCCCTCATCTCACCCAGCGTCTTTATCATATCTGTTGTGACCTCATCTGAGCCTGCTGCTTTCCCTGACTTTATTTTCCTTGGTGCTGTTCTGTTTTTTAGGATGGGCTCTTTTTTTCTCTCATAGTAGGCTGTTTCTGGGGCAGTACAGCTTCTGTGGGGGCTTCTTCATTAAGAAGCTGCTAGAAATACTCCTTCCATCTGCCTTAGATGTCCTGTGGACTGGTGAGCAGATTGTTGCTGGCATCCCTTTTGAAGAGTGTCAGACTATCTTTATCTTTCTGTCCCTGCCTTGCAACCTGATATAGTTGCTTTGTACGGCTTACTGAATCACTTTCCAGACGTTGGTAGAGTTCCTCTGATGGCCCTATTATTTGCAATTGCAACTTCTTTCTTAGCTTCTTTGTTGGCCAACCAGTAGTCCTTCCTAGCCTGTTCAGTCTTTTCTATCTTGCGCTTCTTCCTGCACTCCTCCTTTCTTTTGACTGTCTGGAGTTCTGCATTCCACCACCGTTTTTCCTTGTATACCTTATTTCCATACCTAGCTCGGCCACATACCTTTTCTTTAGTCTTTACACATGCTGTTTTAGGCGGAAATTTGTCAACTCTGTTCGGTTACAGTTATTATTTGATTAATCTTCTCCAAATCACTAGCAGGGTACTCTATGGAAAGAAGTTGGTTAATGAACTTATCCATTTCTTAAAAAAAAAAAAAAAAAAAACACTTCATCTCTAGAGACTAACTGGCTTGCTGTGATGAGTGCTGGCCTCTGTAAATGTTCCATTTTATATGTTTGGAAGGGTTTCTGCGAAATTTACATAAGTTTCTAAAGGTCTTTTTCCTATAGATGGCACTATAAAATGTATTTTTGGAAATAACCATTTCAGTTTCAAAATTTCCAGATGGTATTCCTTACAATGATGGCAATTATAGAGATTGTCAATTTGTTCAATAACCCTGGACTGGAGGCATAAAAATGTTTAATCAAACGTCATGTGGTGAAGTTACAGGGTATGCGGACAGATATTGAAATATTAAATGATCGCATCATTATGCATTCCTGCTTTGAGCAGTTCCTTACACTTCTTTAAGGTATTGCTATTAAAATTGGCATGTTGCCACCTTTTGTAGGAAGAAAAAGTTAAACTAATTTTGTGATGCAAATTCCTACCAGTTGACCAAAGCTTACCTCATTTGATCTGGTGAAGTTTTGACAGGCACTACTATGTTCCATCGTGGTATTGTTCTGCCATCGGCCAATAACAAGAACAGTAATATTACTTCTGTTTCCTCCAGAAATGGCGAACAATATATCACTAGTAGTTATTCTAGTGACCTTGGGTTAGGAAACAACACTAAGTGTTATCTACATTTCCAATGGAGCTAGCAATGCAGCACCTACCAGCACACAGAATCCAGTTTATTAATTTTTTTCAAGTAACCCATCTGGCAGGTCCCCTAAAGTGAACAACAAGGCCACCAGAGGGAGGAAGATTGGACGTGGTTGGGGGAGAGGAAGATAAACACTGATTGTCCAATGTTCAATTTAACTGGATATCATTTTAATGAAGAATAATTTAATGTACTTTCTAAAGTTTTCTTTTTTCGTCTTCCCTAATAATAGACGTAACTACACTGAACTTGTTGCAGATTTTAAGTTGTTTTTACGGAAATTGAATTTTAAGTTCATTTTACATGATATTACCACTTTGTCTAACAGTAATCCTATTAATTAAAAAAAAAAAAAAAAAAAAAAAAAAACGCTTTTAAACCCCCCCCCCCCTCCATGCCCATGAAAGAAAGTGAGTTTGATCAACTATGTCATCACAAATCTTGGAATCAAATTTATAATGTAAAGGCAGCAGAACGCAAAGCTTTAAAAGGGCTCATTCAAGTGAAAAATGGATGCTTTATGAAAGCAAATAAGGGGGTATAGGGTGGTTGTTACGGATACCTGTAAGTATAGAGATGAAATGGTTAAACTGTTGAGTGATGAGACTTACCATAAAGTCAGTAAGACGTGTGGAGGCTACAACAAAGTTGACAGTTCTTATTGAATTATTCAACCAAAGGTATCTGCAGATTCATATTTTTGGTTTCCTTACAGTTGAACAGCCAGGACTTGGTAGAATCTTTGGGATTCCCAGGATCCATAAGAACAATGTGACTCCTCCATTTAGACCGATCATCTCCAGCTCTATGCACAAAACTTACTATTTCAAGTTACTAAGATGGACTTTTAAATCCCTTGGCACAACAGTGTTTTTTTATTTAAAAGACTCTGGGGATTTTTTTAAACAGTTTGAGACTATACAAATTTGAGGGCAATGAAACTTTTATGGCTGCCATAGATGTTGCCACATTATGCACCACCATCCAGGTGTTCAATTTATTAGATTGTACTTGGGAAAACATTTGTGAAATGGACAACGTACTGATTTAATGTCATGCAAACATTAACCAAGATATTATGGAGAATAAAGCAAAACCAAACACTCCAAAGGATAAATGTCTCGTTGAATGAGAAGAAGCTTAAAGTAATTCAACAGTGCACACAATGAAACAAACGTGTAGAAGGGCCATAAAATTAAACTTCAAGCACATTTATTAAAACTAACTCCATGCGCAGGTACATGTAACCACTTTCACAGTTAGCTTCTTCAGACCAAAATATTGCACACCCCACCAAGTTTAAATACAATAACCTGGCCAATTAAACTGCATGATGAAAATCACATGATGAAAAGCATTGGGTTGTATCTTAAGCACATGAGTACAATATAAAATATGAATTTATAACTAAATTTCACCATAAAATTGTAACAAAATAAAAAAAAATAAAATGTGTGTGTGTGTGTGTGTATATATATATATATATATATATATATATATATATATATGTATGTGTATATGTGTGTGTATATATATATATATATATATATCTGTATATATATATATATATATATATCTGTATATATAATCATGAAACATTCAATTAAAAAGTCATTGCACTTTTAAATGCCTAGATGTCAATACAGGTCTAAGGGAGGCTTTTAATTTAAGCCTTTCCCCTCATCTGCCCCAAGTCGAATGATCCATTTCCCTTCTTCACTCTCGGTGCAGTTCCTAATGCCACCTTCTCATATACTAGGAAATGTACAGTCAGTGACCAAAAATCGAAAGGCATGACTGACTCCTTGCATAACATGCTTCGATAGTGCATTGTTGCTAGAACCTGTCCCTATATTGTGGAGATGTTCCCTAATCCTATCTTTAAACATTCTATCAGTTTTACCCACATAATAGGAGGCACACACTACCCAATTAGAGAAGTAAACCACGTGTTGATAAGGCAGTTAGCAGTCGCCTTAAACACGTACTTACAACCCGTATCCAGGTGAATAAAGGAACCACTATCATCAATGTTACAATAACAATAAGCTTGTTTGTAAGGTAAGGGTACCGGTGTACTGTACCACTGACATTAATTCCATCATGGACTTAGTCAGGAAGCACTGGGACATTCTCACTACAGATACAGTAATTAGAGGAATTATAGGAGACACCTACATTTTTATTTAAAAATAAAATGAATTTGAAAAGAATTTTGTGTAGATAGGATACTGTCATGCCCATGGTTAATAAGGATTTTTGCAGTAGGCCATGTGGTTTGTGTAATTACTGTAATAGCATTGATGATGATGGTTCCTTTTTGGTCATCTATACATATATATTTTTTATTTTTTGTTATAAAATGTATTTTGTGATTTGTATATTTGCTTTTATGGTGAAATTCAGTTATAAATTCATATTTTATGAATATATTTATATTGTACTCAGTATGTGTTTAAGGTGCAATCCATTGCTTTTAATCATGTGATTTTTATCATGCAGTTTGATTGGCCAGGTTGTTGTATAAAAACTTGGTTATGGGGTGTGAAATATTTTGGTCTGATGAAGCTAACTGTGAAAGTGCTTACTTGTTCCTGTGCACTGGGTTCATTTTAATAAACATGCTTGAAGTTTATTTTTCTGGTCCTTCTACGTGTTTGCTTGTATACACTGTTGAATTATTTTATTAACCAAGACATTGTTAAAGAACAATTTATTTGAATTTGATCAAGCCATTTACCAGCAAATATCAGGTGTGGTTATGGGTGCCAAAGTGGCACCTGCATTTACCAACGTACTATGCTGATGGGAAAGTAATTGGTTAATAAAGATGCAACTCTTTCAGTATGTAGACTTACGTAAGCGGTATATAGATTTATTTTTTGTATGAAAGGGCAGTAAAACACATGATGAGTTTTAGGCAAGTTAATCAAATTATTTCATAGTACTGTTAGTGAGATGGGTGCTGGTTTGTTTCCTTGATGTGAAAATTGAAATGGATATTTCCAAAAATAAATTTTATAGTGCCATCTATAGGAAAAAGATCTTTAGAAACAATTGGGTACATATACATAGTTACCATCCCAAATATATGAAACTGAACATTTTACAGAGGCCATCTCATCAGAACAAGCCAATTAATCTCTAGAGGTGAAATTATTTTAGATTAAGTTAAAGTTCATTAAACAACTTCTTTCCAGAGACTACCCGGCTGGTGATTTGGAGAAGATAAATCAAGAAGTAACTGAACCTAGAGTAGACAAATTTCCACCTATTTTGCCTAAAGAGGTAGAAAAAAGATTACAAAAAATAAAGGGGACCAGCAAATGTGAGTTTAGCCACTTGCAATGACTGTAGATTCCAATCGAGTGAGAAACTTTCTCACCACCAACTGGAAAATCATACTTGGAAACCAGGAATTGGCTAAAATTATCACTGAACATCTAGTATTTGTCTTTTAAAAAGTCATAGAATATTAAAAGTTAATTAGAAAATGACCTGGACAGGGACATAAAAACTTTCAAAACGTTTAAACGACCTGTTGGTACATTCAGCTGTGGTAAATGCAAACAGTGTCGTTTTATAAGCAATGGTAGTTCTTTTTGTTTTGAATATTTGAACATTATAGTAATAGCTAAAGATGGCTACAACTGTAGCAGCTCCAATATAATATATCTAGCTAGCTGAAGCACATGTTTACATTATTATATTGGTAAGAGTACTAGAGAGTTACATACCAGAATAAGTGAACAAGTAAAAGCTATTTAAATCTAAATATTTGGTCAGCGTGTTAGCCAAACATAGTTTGAATTGTATTAACTTTAAGAAGTTTCATTTTTTTTTCTGTTTGAACAAGTTGATATTAATAGGTTTAAAGGGATGTGATATTTTTTTAGAAACCATGGAACTAAAATGGCATATTTAAATTGAGATCAAACAGGCTCCCTGTTTTAAATGAAAGCATAAATATAAAATGTTTACTTAAGGTTAAAGTTCCGGTTCTATTTTCAGCTAGAGCATCTTCTGCGTGGAGACATGCGTGAATGGGCGTACCTTCGTTGAAGGTTGTGCGTCAGGGCTGGTAACTCGGCACATAAAAATCAACTACCAATCATTAAGTGGACCGGAGTTCCGCTGTGGCGACCCCTAACCGAGAAAAGCCGAAAGACACAACAACAACTAAAGGTTAAAGTTTTATAAGATTTGGGAAGTCAAGAAGTATTTTATATTTATCAAGTGAAACGTATAGATTGTGTCTGTATTAAGTTAATTAAGTTTTTCTAATCCCAAGTCCATTTTTAGATGGTATGGTTTTCACTTCTTTCATCAAGCTTTTTTCATTGGCTGTTCAGAAATTTTGACAGACAAATATTTTATTTAAAAATACTTCTTTGAATTTACTGAGACATTTCTGATGAAGTTCCGTTTAATAAAGAAGGGACGAAAGTGCTAAACATAAACAAGTCTCAATTATTTAGTAGCTACATAGAGCAATTTTCCACCAGTTTTTAATCGCATGGTATTTATCTTCCATGTTTTGCCAAGGTTTTTAAGCAGTTTGTATCATTTCCTTGGTCAATGTTTTTTGTGACGCACACGCACACATACATATATGTATATGAATAGGACCAAGAAGGTGCAATCTGAAGAAATAAATCACTTAAACACTCCTGACAGACTCCACATCTTCTTCCTGTCATCCTTATCCCTCTTCAGTTTTTAATCTGACATCTAGAAGCTTTTCTGTTGACACTATATGTTAGTGCTTAATAAAGTCTTCATGTACATTCCCTCTCGGAGAGCGAAGGTTTCTGATCTGATTGCGGACCTCTGTCTATTTTGTTTGTTAAACTCCTCTTAAAATTTAGTTAGAGGATCCCCTGGATAAAGGTATTGCACACTCTAATCCTGGTCTATCTAAGAAAAGATGTCTCTCTATTCTACCTCTCAACAATTCTTTACATACCTTTCAGTCAGTTTGTGAAAGAGATTTCCGCACACTCTGCTCAAGAAAATCTGACATTAAATGGTTTAACTTAGAGCTTGCTTTTCAGAAACCGTTTTCTTCTTAACAGACAAAAGCTTGTGAGTTGTGCGAGCGGATAAGGGTACAGGCACAGTTCTTATGGAACACTCTCAATACATGCAAGTTTTAGAACAAGACTTACACAATTGTAAATACTATGAACAAGTTGATTTAAATACAGCACTAAAAGCATTTAAAACATTGACAAAACAATTACAAAACTACACAAAGAAGGAATATTGACTTATGAAGAAATGAATTTCCTCTTAGTACCTTAACCTAGTTTAGGCAAGTCCTTTGGAATTCCAAAAATCCATACGGTTGTTTATAACCCACCCTTTCATCATGTAGTTTCCACTAAGTGCACTAAAACAGAGAAAATAGTGGAATACCTGGACTCTATTCTTAACCTTATTGTACAAAAATCACTATTCTATCTTAGATTCGTGGGCTTTTCTGGATTTTTTACACTCCTCCTCCTCTTGCCACAGATGACTTGCTTGTTGCATTAGTTGTGGAAGCATTATACATGAGCATACCACACGCTGAAGGTATTGTTTTTTTAGAGGCTTACTTGAATAAATTCACAGCATTTAATAAAATGAAAATTAAAACAACCAGCACGCTCATTTCTTTGGTCCTAACAGGAATTTTGTTTAGTTTTAATGACAGATTCGAGGAGTTGCCATGGGGTCCATACTTGCCCCTGCCTTCGCGACTTCAGTCCTGGCAGAATAGGAAGCTAAAAACCTCCAACAATTACCAGGTTCTGTAAATACCAGACTTTACAAGCGTTATATAGTTCATGTCTTTTTTTTTTGTGTGGCATGGTGAGATACAACCTCATTGACTTTATTCATATACTGTATTAAAGCATTCCTTTTCTGAACTTTAAGTTTGCAGCATGCGATACTACTGTCAATTTCCTGGACGTTTCCCTCACATTACATAAAAGCACTTTGTCCTGGAACTCTAACATTTTCCGAAAAGAGACATTCAAAAATAATTATTTGGATTGCAACAGTTCACATCCACACTTCATGAAAAAGAACATTATTAAAGGACAGTTTATCCACTTATCCGGACAAGTTAACAAGGATGCTTTCTTTGTTCAGGAATCACACAAACTTATTTCACTTTTTTTAAGGACAGACACCATTCTCCGTATTTAATAAAGAACATTTTTACGGAAGTTTTCCAAGCAATATCTACAAGGTTTCCTCTATACTTTCCAAGGGCTTTCTTTCAAATTCTAATTCTAGTCAAGAGCCTTCTCAGACACTACCTACAGCAACACCGAATCAACTACAGAGCACAGACCAAATCAGTAAAAGTGTTAGAGACAATTGGGAAGTAAGGTAAAAGGAATTGAAAGACCAAAAAAAGAGGAAGTGGATACATTTTGGAGAAGTATCCATGAAGATCCTGTGGAACATAACAAAGATGCTAAATGGATAGAAGAAGTAAAAGAAAGAATAAGAAGTTTAAAGGTACAGCGTATGAAATGGGATGAAGTAACAGCCAGAGAGATTGAAACAAAGTTGAGAAAAGCCTCTAACTGGAAACCCCCAGGCCTAGATGCAGTACCTAACTTTTGACTTAAAGTATTAACTTATTTGCACGAGGATTTAGCCATGAGTAAGAACCATTTATATGCGTACCCTGAACACACACCGCATGGGTTAACAGGAAAAACAATGCTCTTAAGAGTGAACCTGCAAGCTACCCTAAAAATTATAGACTAATAACTTGTCTTCCAATGGCCTATAAACTATGCATGGGGAATTGACGCCAATGGAGTTTATAGTCATTTAGAAGAAAACTCAATTATGGCAGTAGAACATAAGGGCAATGAAAGAAAGTTATCTAGAACAAAGGATCATTTGTTGTTAAACCAAGTTATAGTGGAGAACTGTAAGAAGGGGAAGAATCTAAGTATGGCACGGATTGACTTGGAAAAAAGCATTTGATGGTATCCCCTTTAATGGATAAACAAGTGCTTTAAAATGTATAAGATACACCCTACACTGACTACATTACAGTAACCATGAAACAGTGGCATACCACTTTGCAATTAAGCCATGATAAAGTACAGATTATTATCCCAGGGGATAAAAATTCAAAAGGGGATATTCTAGGATGACTCTGTCATCGTTGCTATTCTGCCTTGCCATTAATCCATTAAGCTGTTTAACAGCTTAGGCCATGGCTATAATTTGGCTCCTAGAAAACAACAAAGTCTAATGACTTCTCATCTTCTCTTTGTTGATGATTTAAAAATGTATAGCTCATCAGATGAGGAACAAAGGACAGCTGCAGGTTGTCTAACTTTTTCAGATGATATTGTAATGTCATTTGGTCTTGATGATAAATGTGCAAAAGCGACCTTTAAAAAAAGGATAACTGCAACACCAGGAAAACTTCAGTTTGGGACAAGAATGTGATATAAAATAACTTGAGCAAAAGGGAGTGTATAAATACTATGGAACTGATGAAGGATCAGCAATAAAGCATGAAAAAATGTGAATAAAACTCAGTAAGGAGTACTTTAGACGACTTAATCCTGAAAACAGAATTGACATCTAGGAACAAGATCCAAGCTATAAATCAATTTGCTCTTCCTGTCCTAACTTATAGTTTTGGAGTGATTGACTGGCCCCAAAAAGTGTTGGCTAGACTGGATATTAAAACAAGAAGGATGCTTCATGCTTACTAAATGATTTATAAAAATCAGTGTATATCAAGATTATATATTCCCTGTTTCGAAGAAGGGATGGGCCTCTGAAATTGATTACACGTATAGATCTGCAGTTGTGGGACTCCACACACATTTACTGACCTCACAAGATCCAAATGTAGTGAAAGTTTTGAAACTTGAGGAGAAATCTAAGATGTCTCTGCTTAATTTATCAGAAGCATATCAACGTCGTGCGGGAATAGAAATCAAACCAGAAGTAGATAAAACCAGGCAGCAACTGAACGTGCCAAAAAAAACGAAAGAATATAAGGTGAAGGACCAGATGAGAAGGCAAGAAATGTGGAAGAAGCATAAATATAGTTGCGGGTATAGAAAACTTCTGGAAGAGCCTGATGTTGATCAAGAGCGAATGCAGGAATGGTTAAGGAGAGGCAAATTCAAACCCAAGAGATGAAAGGTTAATATTGGCAGCCCAAGATAGTGGGCTACATACATGCTGGTTTACAAAGTCCATTGAACATGTGGGAGAAACAGACATATGTAGATTTTGTAAAATCAAATTGGAAATGGTCACACACACATTGTTGTGATGCACTAATGGCAGAACTACTGTATACTGAAAGGCATACTTGTGTGGCGAGACTGTTACACTGGAGATTGTGCAAAGATTATGGTATCGAAGTTGCTGAAAAGCACTGGAAACATGAGCCACGAATCCTAGAAAATGATGTTTATATCACATGGGAATCGCCCAGTTCCAACAGTTCAAAAGATAGATGCTAGAAAACCGGATATAGTGGTCCAAGAAAAGAAGACAAAAGTAGCATTGATTATTGAATTTGCCACACCTAGTGACTACAGTGTCTTGCGTACAGAGAGAGACACAGTCATAAAATACCTGGATCTGCAGGAAGAAACAAGAGCCACGTGGAAGAAAGATACCCAGATAGTTCCAGTAGTAGTAGGAGCAACGGGTCTTATAAAAAATAATTTACGATCGTATATAGGTTACCAGTTCATGTAACACCATGCGAATTGCAGGAGTAGTCATTGCTGGGCACATTGCGGGTGCTTGGAAGAGCACTTTTGGCTGACATCAGTGTGAAACAATACTAATTTCATAAACTTTAATCATACTTTGACTTATGAATGGGGTCCATTCCCATTATGGTATTTGAAACCCAAAAGACTTGGGTTAATTTAAAAACCACAGACCAGACCGCCTTTAGAACCAGTACTTCAGCAGCTCAGAACCAAACCCATACTTTAACCCAAATGACGCTTAACACTTTACTCCTTGCCAGTTAACTTCATTAATCAAAACCAAACCCACATTTCCTCTAAGCAATCAACAGTATCTGCTAATCAAGACCAAAACATCAGTTTTCCTATTCCAGTTTTTCGGGACCTTTCCAGTTTTAAACAAGTTTAATAACTGGAATTTTATTACAGAGAAAAAGAACTAGTGGCAGTACTTGGCACTGTCCCCTTTTTTTCCGCATAAGGAAACTAAGACACTTAGAAGCTGATTTGGCAAACCTGACTCGTCTTTCAATTCAATGACATTTTGTTACCACAAGGTATGTTTCCGTGCAACCACTGTGTGGCCTGTAATAACATTTTACAAGCAAATGAGTTTGTCTTCACACATGTGAACAAGAAAATGTATTTTGCTAAACGCTATAACTGTAACAGCTCCTTTGTCTATGTGATGATTTGCAACACCTCCCCAGTTTTATGTTGGCAGAACCACCAAAAAACTTTCCAGCCGCATTAAAGAACATAATTTGATCAATTCGCAAAGGAGATATTTAATAATGCCGTAGGGAGACATAGCTCAAGTTGTCAGTTTCACAGGAGTGAAATTCTTTGTCTTGGAACAAATCAACAATTTCTTAAGTGACATGGACGGCTTGTTAGACTTTTTAGTGAATTAAAGTGACAAATTGAACTGCATGCCGAATCGTACGCAGGACTTAATGATCATAGCAACCTAAAATGTGCCTTAAAATTGTTCTACCACTAATGTTTTATTTTAATTCTAACATTGTTCATTTTAGCTCTTACTAAGCTACAATTTTGTTAAGAACTACTACTGCTGAAAAAGAGACCTGCACATTCAGTTAAATACTATTATAATTATGAACATTACTGCTTTTTTACAGCATGCGTATACTATATTTACATATGAATTCTGTCTACAGTTTGATTGGTTGATGCATTTAATGTCCGTTCTAAGAACTGTTACTTATTTTGACTGCTTGCAATCTGTTTTATTTTCTGAAAAAGTTCCATATACTGAATAAAGGACCGAAAGTGATAAACTACTGGTTTGTCTTGTGTTTTTTATGGGTATGGTGGAAAGT
>NC_056743.1:370318305-370408305 GCF_019279795.1 Protopterus annectens
AGTTATTTAGCAAAATAGGAAAAGAAACCATACCTCTCATAACCGTAATTGTAGCCAAGCTGTGATATCTATACTCCATACAAAGTTTTTTCCATCTTGTAAGTACTAAAACTGTCTTCAAGATGACAAGTTCTCGACTTGTAGAACTAAATATGAAAAGTTATCTGTAGCATTCATAAACATATGGAGTGTCCCACACCTGTGCTTGCAGTGTGGTTATGACTTTTAGTAATGTGAACAACACTGTCAGCTGCCAATGATTTCACCTGACAAAGATTATTGCTTCACATAACCCTTTGAGCAAACATTCATTACATTCATGGTAGTACTGTCCTCCAACAGTAGTTCTTACTAAGCATGTTCACCAGTTCCCTACCACAGTTCTTTTCTAAACTAAGAAAAATATCATAATTTACATAAATTCATAATCTAAGTGTTATCTGTACCTGTGCACAGCATACACACAGTTCTTTTACAGTCTGAAAATGAAGTGTTACTCAGAATGTATACAAGTTCCCTAGAAATTCTTCTTCTCTGTTGTAAGTAGTGATAACGGTGTTCATAAAATTTAACAATAGAATTTTATTACCATACTGGTCCTACGTGGTCAGGGCTGTTTTCCATTCATTCTCACTAGCTGCATGTTATAAAAATAAAAATAAATAAAATCGTGCATAGCTGTCGTCATGCTATTATGTAAACGTCTGGCCTTGTGCGCTGCCTGTTTGCTGTTTTCCATATCTGGTGAGGAATTATGTCAGACCACACAAAATGACAACGTGGCCACCAGGACTGCAGGTGTTCAAAAATTCTTCTGATTTGAAACCGTAGCCTTCCGAGTGGGTGAGTGATATCATTCCCTCCAATGTGCAGCACAAGAAAGTCAGGCTCAGGGTAGACGGAACGCTTCTCTTCTAACAACTGCAGGAGTCCGATCCAGTGCTTACCTCTTCTTGCAATCCAGTATACCTTCACACTAGATGTGGGGAAGCTCAAGTTGTAGTAGTTTTCACTTCTGGATGCATGGCTGGCAGCCCAGTGAATGTAGGAATGGCTTCACACCCACACTCACTAGTCATTCTCCTGCTCTTGAAGCTATGTCACTCTCAAGGTGGTTGCACCTGCACAGGAAAGAATTGCAAAAAGGGTACTACTGATGTTTGAGAGATTTATTGGAAGACTAAATGTATATGCATATCATATGCATTACCTGGTTAGCCCATCCAAAGTCTCACTCCTATCTACAGGAAGAAAAAAATCAGGGCGTTTGGAGGGTAGGTAGTTGGTGAATGAAAAAAAATGGACAACACAGAGGGAGTATTATGGTGAGTACATAACTTCTTTACAAGCCCAAAAATGAAACCTCTCCCCAGTGACCCCTTCAGCAGTCTGTCATACTCTGCACAAGCACCAGAATGCAACAGTTCCATCAAAACCCCTTCAGCAGCTCTTCCAAGTTTGCACAAGAAGCAAAATGAAGTATTCCCCCCCAACAACCCCTTCATTAGTTTATCCAAGTATACACAAGCTCTAAAATATAACATTTGCCACATGACCCCTTGAGTAGTATGTGCAAGGATGCACAAGAACCAAAATGAAACATTCCCCCCAATGACCCCTTCAGTAGTAGAAGCACTAAAATGAGCATGTTTTACTTAATACAGTTACAGTGGATATAAAAAGTGTACACACCCCTGTTAAAATGCCCGTTTATTTGTGATATAAAAAAATGAGGCCACAATAAATCATTTCAAAACTTTTCCCACCTTTACTGTGACCTATAACTTATACAGTTCACTTGAAAAACAAATATGTTGGGGGAAAATATAAAAATCACATGAAATGCAGTTGCCCCTGTGGTTTGGACTTTGGATCCATCACTTTTAATTTTTGTCCATTTATTACCTGTTCTCTGTCACAGTTCTGATTATTTGGGTTAAAGCAGCAACAGCCTGATATATAAATGCTGACATCAGGTGAACTGATTGTTAGCTTATCTACCAATCAATATTTGACTGGTTTCAGCTGCATCTTAACTTATTGTGAAGATTACTGGTTGGAAGATTATATAAGCTCTGTGTTGCATGTGATAAGTATGTAGTACTATAGTCCATGCAACTAGATAAGTAGGGGTTCTACTCTAAATAGTGGTAACTGTGTGTGTGTGTGTGTGTGTGTGTGTGTGTGTGTGTGTGTGTGTGTGTGTGTGTCTCCATATGCATATCCTCTGTGGCTCTCTTGCCTGTGTGTGTGTGTGCGATACTTATGTTTTTGTGTGCCTGTTCCACCCTGTTAACACCCCCATTGCCGACCTAGTCCGTTATAACATTTTTGTGTGCCTGTTCCACTGTGTTAACACCCCCATTGCCGATATAGTCAGGGCCCCTACAGATGTCATCCACCTTAGAAGCACATTTACACATTTTCCAACCCAGTAGCACTGTGGCCTGTGCAATACTCTTGTTGGTCTGTAGTGAACACAACTAGGGTACGTGCGTATTAACACAACCAGGACCAAAATGTTTTACAATCGTATAACTCCAGGAAAAGAACCATTTCCAGGAGTCCTATAATTCTGAACACTTATTATTAAAGCTGTGGACTGTCAGATCGGGTCTTCTACATTGCGTTAATTCGTAAGTACCTAAATTAGAGACTTGCACGTTTCTGTTTGATCCGTGCAACTGATTGTGCCGTTATATTATTAAATGGATTTATGCCATTTGCATGCTTTGGCTTGTAGGGCAGTCATTTGAAGTTATATTTGGCTACTTGCAGGATGGGATTCTTTAAACCAACCAAGTGAAAGTTCTGTGTAGCAGTTTGCTTAGATGCAACTGGCAAAACTGAAACTAGTGATAATACAGTAGATAGAACTACACAGCTGGTGAACTACCGTACAGCACACTGCCCAATTAATACAAAAATGTTCTGCAGGTGTGTAAACACTGACAATGTAAAGATTAAGTACCCCCAAAGCTAACAATGAAAAACACCACCTTAGACAAATGTGTACAAAACAATATGGAGTTGTCTAAGAAATGCATAGACTCCCCTAAATTACTCATTTGCGGTAGCCATGTAAGAAAGCAGGATAGAATGACAGGATTGCTGTTTAGCATGGGTGTAGTGAAGGACATGAAGACTGAGACTAAAGGAAGTCATTACAGTGCCTTCAGTCCTAGGATCATGCTTGCTTCTTTAGAGGCATAGCGAATCGGCTTGCTATGGAGAGGAAAGTTTAGAGTGAATTGCAAGCTGATTTTCTTAGGAAACTAAAATACGAACACCATGTAACTTCATGCTGAAAATTAAGCTGACAAGGTAACTGACAAAAGTTCAGTTACTTTTTCAACTTAATTTTCAACAGTGGAGTTGCAATCTGACTGCAAAGTTATGTGCACTGGGATAAGGCACTCGGGTGTAACAACATGCAGTTACTGTCATCTCACAGCATGCTTTGATGTAACCACATGAGAAGGTAGCCGCGGTTAATGAGTAAAATCAAAAGGTGCTTCAACAAAGAATTAGTTTAAGTGTGTGCACACTTATGCAATCAGCTTATTGTACGTTTTTTATTTTTTTATATTTTTTCCCCGTAACAGTTTTGTTTCTTTTTCAATTGAATTGTACAGGTTATAGGTCACATTAAAGGTGGGAAAAGTTTGAAATGATTTATTGTGGTCTCATTTTTTTATATCACAAAAACCCGGCATTTTGATATGGACACATGCTCTGCTAGCATATGTCCAAATCACAAAACATCGAAAGCGCTTGACAAGTGCTTCCGTGTATGTGTGCCTGTTTCGTAGATCGGACTACAGTGCGGATAAGGGAAAATTCCTTTTTCCACCCTGTAGTGCGATCTCGGAGTGAGAATAATGAAGTAGGGGGTGTGGGGGCTGCAGAGGTGGTGAAGCCCCCCTGCAGAAGCATAGAATTTTTTTTTGAACTACACATACACGGAAGCGCTTTTCGATGTTAAGCGCTTTCGTGTATGTGTGTTCAATGTTTTGTGATTTGGACATATGCTAGTCGAGCATGTGTCCTAGACCCATATATATATATATTTATATATATATATATATATATATATATATATATATATATATATATATATATATATTATATAAATGGTTTCTCTTCATGATCTCGAATTACTGAAATTCCATATTTCAGTAACTTGAGACTCTAAAGTCGAACCTTTCACAGTACTGAAACCCACAATCAAACATCCGTACGCCACATAACATACACACCATTCCACCCACAGCACACAACCCTATACTACATATAAGCAGGGGGGCTGTGCCCCCTCCACCCCCTACTTATATATACCAATTCCGAGTTCGCACATAACATAAAAAATGTGGCGACCCCTAACCAAGAAAAGCTGGAAAAAGATTACAAAAGCAAAAATTACAGAAATTAATACAAAATATTACACAACCTAAAAGTTAATAAAAGCATGTTGACATAATGATAGTAGTAGCAACACGATTTGTGTAGTATGCTATAATCGATTCTGAAGCAACATGAGGTAAGCATTCTGTTTTGTATGGAGTGCAAATGCCTACATTAACTAAAGTATAAAAAGAGTAATTGTGAGAGAGAGAGATGGAGGAAAAAAGCATGGCTAGTGTTGGGTAGGATTTTGAGAGAAAAAGGTTGAAGGAAGTGGGAGTGATTGGGTGGAGGTTAAGGTGGGAGCAGAAGCATTCCCAAGTAGAAGAACGATAGGAATGGAGCAAAGTCTTGCAAGTGGAGAGGTTTTGAGTTCGGGTATGGGAAGGAAGGGAAGTGAGTTTCATTTTCGTGCTAGGGAAAATGACAATTGAAGTTGCCCAGGAAGTAGATGAGGCTTTGTACACTTAAAGGAGATTCTGATTATTAGACCTGAGAGATGCATGAGGGAGATGCATAGCAAGGATGGAGGAGAGGCAGGGTGCATTGAGATGGCTTGAAAATGAGTTTGAGCAGTAGACAGCTGAATGTAAAACATCTAGTTGGGGAGCTCCAACCATTTCAAGGAGAGTAAGGCATCACAGTGGTGGGAGGAGAATTTGGAGCTGGTAGCAAACTTGGAGATTTTATTTTAACAAGATACCAATTTAGTCTTAAGGGTGGCTTGTAGATTGGTAAGGAGAGAGGCCCCATACATGAGAGAGGGAAGAAGATAAGTGGTAGAGAGGGTAAGCTTAGTTGAAGAGGTAAGATAGCGATTATGACAAAGCATTCCAAGCTTCTGATGAGTTTTCTTACATTAGTTTGAAGGTGAGTGTCAAACTTTAGTAGTTCATTGATAAGGACACCTAGAGGCTAGTATGGGGAACTATTTCAATAGGAGTCATGTTTTCGCTTACTATAGAGAAGGAGTTTTTAGATGGGGTAAAGATTATTTTGGTTTTAGATGCATTGAGAGCTAGGTGATTGTTTAGCATCCATGTCTCAGTGCTGTTAAAGGTGACCCGAGTTACATGCATGAGTTTGGGGAGAGATTCAGCAGAGCAGATGATGGTAGAGTTGTGGACAAGTTTAGCGTTTGGGATACAGTGATGAAAGTCATTTATGACCATGTTAAATAGTAAAGAACCCAGGATAGAACCTTGGGGGATGCATGTCAGATATTTTTCCACTTGACGCCCTGTTACCTATTTGAGAGGTAACTGGAAAAACAATTGATGGAAGAGGAGGAACGATTGTCTAAAGAGCATGGACAAAAGTAGGCTATGGGAAATGGTATCAAAGGCCTTAGGTAGGTCTAGGAAGAAGGGTAGACACAATATTGCTTGAGTCGCGAGCATGGCTGATGTTCTCAAGAAAGGATAGAAGGGCTGTTGTGTTACTGTGTCCGGGTCTGAAACCATGTTGTGTCGGGGCCAGCAGATGGTAGTTTAAGAGGTAAGGTAAAAGCTGCAGCTGGATACATTTTTCAATAATTTTACAGATAGTGGAGAGAATGCCCATGTTAGTGATGTTGCCTGCTTTGTGTAAATGAATGAAAAAGGCTTTTTTCCATAGGAGGGATACATCGGATTCTTTGATGGAATGACTAATTAGAATACAGATGGGGAGAACTATGCTGTCTGCATTTAACTTGAAGTTGGATGGTAAATTGACAATGGCATTAGAGCATGGTTTTAATTTTTGGATGAGTTTTTTTTATAGTGTTGACATGAATAGGTTTAAGGGTGAAGGGAGGGGGTGGCTGCCATTATTGGCAGAAGGAGAGGAGTTGTAGGTGAGAGAGATGAATGGAGCTAATGAGTTGTTGGGGAAAGATCTGGTGAGCTTGGCTGTTGAGTTTGTGAAGGAGTTAAATTTGGTGAATTTGATATGATCTCGAGAGCTATGGTTAGTGTGGGTTGTCTATTCTGCCGGGACTAAGGTGGGCAGAAATACTACTACAAAATTTCTTGGTGTCGGATTTGTGATTATTTTGAAGCTTAGAGTAGTAAGATTTGCAATCAGAAGTGATTTGTTTTTTTTTTTTTAACTATCACAAAGTTGTTTGTATTCAGTAAGGGAGTTGGGTGTTTTGTATTTTTGGCAAGAGTTTCCATGATTTATCATGGGTATGCATGAGGGTTATCAATTCTTTGGAAAGCCAGGGGGCAGTTTTGAGTTTTACTCTTTTAGTTCTAGAAGGAGCAAAGCTGTTTAATAGGTTAATGAATGAAGAATTAAAGTAAGTAACAGCGTTGTCAAGAGGAAGATTTTCAGAGGGTTCCAGTTCATCTGTTTCAAGCAGTCAGAGAAGTATTGAGGGTTAAAGTTTGTGAGGGTACGGGTTAAGATATAATTATGTTGTAGTTGTTGGGGGGGTGAGCAATGCACGAAGAAGGGAAGGTGAGCGCTAAGGGAATTAGGCAAGGTGCCACTATCCGAGATATTGGGATGTGAAACTAATATCCAGTCCAGAATACTGCCTGAAGAGTTATCTTTGTTAGGTCTGGTAGAAGAGTTAATTAATTGAAATTGTGTAGGTTTATATTCTGGGAGGAAGTGGCTGAGTGAATAGAAGTCCAGTTAATATTAATGTCTCCTAGGATAATGGTTTCATTACTTATATTAGATGAGAAATAAAATAGAATATCTTCAAGAATGGGGTTGTTATTTCCGGGTGGATTATATAGGGCAGCTCTGACTATGTTTTTATGGTTGTTGGAGGGCCAAGGTAATTTCGGCTGTAGTGAATTGAGGTATAGGGTTGGTGTAAGGTGCGACTGTGAGAGAGGAGGAAAAAAGTAGGGCTACTCCGTCTCCTTTCTTTTGAGTTCTGTCATTTCTTATGATTCTATAGTTGGGGGGGGGGGGGATTTTGGTGTTTTTCAGGTGTGGTTTGAACCATGTTTTAGAGATTGATAGAATGTCAAGATGATTATGGGAGAGCCAAGTGCGGAAGTTAGGTAATTTCATTGTAAAGCTTTGGGCATTAATAATAGTGAAAAGGAGAGACTTGTGAGAGAGGGTGAAGGTGAATTTGCAGTTACCCACCCATTCTACCAGATTACATTTGAATAGTGGAAGAGAAATAATTTGCTTTAAGTGGAGATTAAGGCGATTCCAAAGAAGTGGTATTCTCTCTGATGCATATCTATCCATGCAAAAGAGTTGCATCTTTGGAGTTGGTATTTATACCCCAAGTAGACCTACAAATGTGCTGAAGGATGGCCAGTATAAGGTTTTTATTTGTCTTTGTTGACCATGGAAGTCCAATAGTTCAAAACACTTTTTCAGCGGAATCTCTGAGAGAATAACTTTAGTAGATTTATTTAAGGCACTCATGACAAAAATGTTATTTTTATGAGGATACATTATATATGCAGTTCATAAGACATCTAGGTACATACACGTAATTGCCCTGAGGTGACTTCCTACATGATATTGATGTAAAACATTTTAGTATGTAAATATTTTATATGCAATATATGTGAGAAACCGTCATTTTGATACGAGTTAAAGAAATTGGTAAGGAGGGTTGCAGTATAGATATAAGGCATATATAAAATTAAGGTACACAGTGTGAAACATTAGTTGGTACGTAGCTAGTAGTTAGAAGAGAGATTCAGGCATTGTGTAGTGAATGGGCCAATGATAGATGGGGTAGGAATATTAGGGTGCGCACGGACCCCTAGCACCTGGTTGTAAGAGTGGTCATGTTGGATAAATTGGGATGATAAGAAAGGAATTGCAATGTGAGGTAGAGATAAGATAGGAAGGAACTAAGGAGTGGTGGAAAGGTTTGTAGAGGTTTATAAAAGGATGGGGAATTGAGCTGACATATGGATCTCCCCAGATTAGGGGAATGTACTCAACCATGCGTGGCTTAGGTGTTTTTATTAGGTGCTTGAAGGATGAAGGTTTCTTGGTCTGTTGTAGGAGTTCCAGAGTTTAAATATGTGATGGGAGTGTAGGGATTTGCCAACTGAGTTACTAGACTTTGTTTTGATTGCTTAGAGTTTATTGGTTGACAAAGGACTGTATCTGGAGGTTAGTACTGCACGTTATCTTTTGTGCTTGTCATTTCTCCAGAACTTGTACAAGATTGCTTGCAGTAATAATTTGAGTATGTTAGATAGCTCGAGCCAGTTTATTTGTTTCAAGGGCTTGGCAGAGCTGAGACCTCTTTGTAAGGTTGGTACCATATTTGGCTACTTTGTTGTAACAAGTGGAGATGTTAGCTTGAAGTGTATTTAGGCATGTATGGTTTCAGTTTCTGTGTTGTTGGTGGAGGTTCTATGGAAAATTTGTGCTTCCCTGTGGTGTTGTATAGGAGTGAAGAGACTGTTTAGGATTCAAAAGTAGATTTGCATCTTTTAGGCAAGTTTCAATAGCAATGGAATAATGTGTGATGTCTGAAATATTGGTTAGGATGGGGTTTGCATATATGAGGATTGAGTCCCTCAGCATATTGAACTGTGCTAGCAAGGTAGGTGGCAGTATGCAGTTTTTTATAAATGTGTTGAATAAGTTGGGACGATTGATCTTTGTGGAAACAGTGACTGGTAGGAAAGAGATGAGATTTTGTTTCCATTCGCTGCTTGCTGCTGGTCAGTCACATAGCAGGGGAATGGTGAGACAAAAGGTTGGGTGAGACTGATGAAAGAAAGTTCAGTATGAAGATGTTGATGGGATATGACATCAAATGATTCTGATAAATCTGGAAATAGGATTGTTCCCTTATTGCTGAGTTGCTTTACGATATTGGTGAAGTGGATGAGAGCAGTGGTAGTACTATGACTAGGTTTAAAACCTTTCTGGGTTTTGGAGAGAAGGTTGTTAATGTACTGAAAAGTTGAGTGGTTGCATTTTTCTAGTATTTTTTGGATGCTGGGATAGGCTGGCAATAGGTTTATAACAGGAAAAGTCTGATGTGTCACTTTTGTGGAGTTGCATTGTGTAGGATTTTTCCAGGGGCATATCCGTCGGATATGGATCAGTTTGTCAGAATGGATACAGGGAATGCCACGGCTTCAGCTGCCTTTGAGGTATTATGTTGGAAGTTGGTTAGCAGCTAAAGATGTTGGTTTTAGTTTCAGGAGAAGTTTTCTTATGGTAGAGGTGGAGTCAGGGAGGAAAGAGAATGAAAGTGGCTAGTTAAGAGCAGTTGGGAAGATAAATTGTCATTAATTAGCAATAGTATTGTCTGTATAAAGTAAGAGATTAATTGAGATGTTAAGTCTGTGGTGGTAGAAGGAGAGGCTGCAGTGGTTTGGTCAGGATAATAGCTTAAATGATGACCAAAAAATGTCTTTGTTTTTATTGTTTACAATGGAGGTTTGCATAATGGGTTTGTTTTTAATGTGGACCTTAGTGAGAATTTTCAGATACCCAAGTGTTTCACATGTACTTTGTGTTAACCTTTTTATGCCAGTCTTTCCAGGCTTTTCTGTCTGAAGCATGAGTGTAGATTATCACCATTTGTGAGACTCCGTTTCCATACACTTATTCATCACTTTGTAATGTTGGACTTCCTTGTTTAAACCAATTTGATACGTTCCTTGGCAAGCTAACAAGTAAACCTATTAAATGTCTCAATAGATTCCTAACACATTAACATTTGAAGTAAAATATTTAATATGATCATGTGGCACAAGGGACACAATTCCGTATGTGTCAGATTAGCAGTTTAGTCGAGTCAAACCTAGAATTATGTCATTAGCATAATTAAACTTAATCCTTTACTTTAGGATTACTATAAACACTTTGTATTTTTTGATGTAGTAGCAATATAACAATTTACCTTTGTTTACGCATTCATATTCTTTCTCAGGAAGCATTAACAATTCTGGTAAGTTTACCTAGCTACAGCTAAAGAGTAGTCTCAGAATGTACTCTTGTCTTTCCTTATCTCATTCGAGACTTGTGATTTAAATCGCCTTTTCCTAACTGTTTTTGAGAGTGTGCCTGTTCATAGGCAGTATTAATGTCAGATGTATCTACAGCTTGCACTAATAGGTCAACTAACAATTTTTATGTAGCTTCTAAGCTGGGTGCACTGTGTCTCCTACTTAGAATGTCTGACAAAATCTCACTTTATTACAGCTGTGTAAACTGAAAGTCATTATGCTCCTTGAGATGGCAGATGTAGCACATGAGTCCATCTATCCACACCCCTTTTTCTCATTTTTGCACATGGGGTTGGGGTGTCAGTTTTAAACTGTGACCATCATTGTAGAATAACAGGTGTGTTGTTCTTTTAAGAAGCATTTCTAAGACATGAATGTGCATATAAATAGCAAGCATGTGCTAGCTTCGGTGCCATTTTGTGAGTACAGCCAGAGAGTGAACATCTGTGTAAGAGACTGCTAGTTTGTATGTATGTTAAAGTTACTTAACTTCATTTCTAATTTGTTTGCACGTGATAAAGCTGCTTGAACAGAAACCACCATGTTTCTCTACTTCACCCTGACTAGAACAGTGGCATTTTGTCAGAACCATGATTTCAGAGACTGCTTTTCAGAGCCACAAGGTGCAGAGTTAACGGTGAAGGGAAACTAAGTGAACTGAGAGCAAAAAGCGGCTGGAAACGAGCTAAAGGTAATGAAAACTTGCACAAACAATTCATTAAGAAAGATGAAATGGAGCATTACAAGGGCACAAACGAATAGCACAGAAACATTTATTAAGCAAAAGAGAAGCATAAAAAGCTTATTAATCAATCAGATGTTTGAAATTAAGATCATTGATAAAATGAGCATCAGAAAAGCACGTTTAGAATTTCCTCAGACTTACAAAGCGAGCATGTTTAAAATAAAACTGGCATTTATACAGTTAAAACAAGCACAAGAAAATGTAATGGGCATGAAACGAGATTAAATGAACAAAACGAATATAACAAAGGGCAAGGGGCACATTAAGTATAAATAAAGCAAATCAACCGCATGTTTTTTGGCGAATTACTGTGTTTTGGCATAAACTACTACTTTGCATTGATTGGAGCTCTGAATAGTATAACTAGAGTTATTCGAAGTATCTCAAAGTGTGTAAAAGTGCTTGCAGTGTGTGTTTATTACTGTGCATTTATTCTTAAGAGTTTGTTGTGTGCAAAGTGCCACTATTTCGTAAAGTGTAGTCAAATACAGACATTTTGGAAAGTTTCTTGTGCTGGTATGTCTGTTTGCAGAGATCCCCCATTACAGAGTGTTTCTTGCACTATACAGAGTAGTTTAGCAAAGTGCAGCCATTTTGGGGAAAGTTCAGTGTGCTGTTTACTGCTGATTCATAAAGTGCAGTTACTTTGAAATGTTTCTTACTCTGAGCTGCTTCTGCCCAGTTCATTCATTCGCACAGTGCAGTTATTTGAAATGTTTCTTAAAATAAGTGAGTTTTAAAGTACAGTGATTTCAAGAGTATTACAGTGCCTGGGAAATGTATTTCGCAAAGTTCAGTTATACAGAAGTTTATGATGGGCATAGTTACAAGTACTGGCATAAATTTCTGGCATATGTATATATGTGTATGTTTGTGCATTCTAGCAAAAGTCTTCACCGCAATGTATTAATATGGCAGACTGCTTTCCAAAACCACTACCACTTGTATTTGATCAGAATATTGCAGAGAATTGGAGAATATTTGAGCAAGAGTACAATATATTCATACAATCAGCTTACTCTGACAAAGATGCATGCCCCTGGGCATTTATTTTGCTAAACCTAGCAGGGTCATAGGCCATTCAAAGGGTGCGTTCATTTGTATATGCACCAGCAGTGTATGAAGGTGAAGGGGAAAGTAGTCATATTATTGTACAGGCTGAATCAAGGGAAGGCCCCAGTATTTGAAGCGCAAATTCTGACAGATGTGTAAACCCCACATCAGTGTTACATTAGAGAGGCATTTGTTTTACACAAGATATCAGAAACAAGGAGAAACCTTTGCAGCTTGTATTACTGACCTGAGTAACAAAACTAAAATGTGTAAGGTTGGTGATTTAAAATGTGAGTTAAAGGACAGGCTAGTGTGTGGTATTAATAGTGCTGATGTGAGAAAGATTTTGCTTCATGAGAGTGATTTAACTCTGAGCAAAGCTATTGACATTTGTCAAATCCATGAAGTTTCAGAAAGGCACACAAATATGCTTGCAAGTGATAAGATCATGGTTTCAGCAGGCTCCAGAACAAATGTCGACAGCATGCAACACATGGCAGGCAGAAACAGGCCTAAGCACATGGCAGCTACAGCCAGTGCAGGTTTTTCTGGGAGGCCCTGCAGTCTTCCAGCAAGTTCTGCGACTAGTTTATTTAAAGGACCATGCTCAGTGCAGTACAAGGTTGAGTTAGCAAAACCCTAGTCAAGCTTTATTGTTAACTGTTGCAATTGTGGTGCCAGCCATGAGTCTAAAAGAGAAAATTGTTTAGTATTTGGTCAGCAATGCCATAAATGCAAGAAATGGAACCCTTTTTCAAAAATTTTGTAAATCAACAAAGCCTCTTACTGTTGTAAAGGGTCATTCAAAAAAGCTAATTAATCAAGTAGAACTGCAACAGTCTGCTTTCTATGTAGATGGTGTCAGTACTTGGTGAAACAATTGATGCACTAGATTTTTTGGCAAAGAATGAAGTATTTTATACTGTCCAGATCAATGGTAAACCCACTGAGTTCAAAGTACCCATTGGTGCAAAAGTGTAATGTTATGTCTGCAGATACTTTTGGTAAAGAGAGCTGCTGAACAACTAAATGTGACCGGTTGTGCGAAACTTGTTGCTTTTGGAGGTGAAGAAATTCAGACTGAAGGCTCCATATTGCTTTTATGTTATGTGGCCAAGAACTGTTATAACGTATTCTTTTATGTAGTCCGAAGACCTGTGTAGTCAGTATTGGGTCTCAGACAGTTTGAGAATGAATCTGCGTTCTTTTCCCAAAGAAGTTAATCAAATAAGCACATGTCCCAGTTCCAGCTTCACTAACACTATTTTTTCAGAGTTATACTGATGTTTTTGATGACAAGTTGGGAATCTTTCAGTTATATTTTCTATGAAGTTAGACCCAGAGATCAGTCCAGTGGTCAGACCAGCAAGAAAAGTTCTGATAGCCATGCAGCATAAAGTCAATGCCCAGTTGGACAAAATGGTGCAGCAAGGTGTAATTACCGAATGGGTGTCGTCCATGGTAGCAGCTCCCAAAAAAGGCTCAGATGAAATCGGAATATGTATTGACCCAAGAGATTTGTTCATATCATTAAAAAGACCTCCTCATCCTATGTGTACAGTCGAAGTTGCAGCTCTAATACTGAATGTCACTGTTTGTCTTAGATGCAAAAAGTTAATTTTGGCAAGTGATTCTTGATCGCAAATCTTCATTACTGACTACATTCTGTACCCTGTTTGGAAGATGCATATTTCTCAGGATGCCATTTGGAATAAATTCTTCAACTGAAGTCTTCCATCATGCAATGGAACAGTGTTTTTCAAATTACCCTTGTGCCATAATAGTAATAATAATAATAATAATAGTTAGTCAGAGGCAATGCTGAAGCAGAGCATGATTGAAATCTTAGAGAGTTCTAGACTGAGCACGTGAAGTAAACATGAAGTTCAACCCTCTAAAGTGCTAATTCAGACTACCAGAAGTTGCGTTTGTGGGTTTTTTATTTACTAGCATTGGCTTGAGACCAGACCCGTCCAAGCAAGCAGCCATTCTTGAGATGTCAGCGTCAGATAATGTATAAGCTCTACAACGTTTTCTTGGTATGGGCAACAATTTAGGCAAGTTTATACCAAACTTAAGTGAGCTGGCAGTACCTTTGAGAGAGCCAACACGTAAGAATGCTACATGGTCATGGTTAGGACATTACCAGAAGGTGTTTTAAGACCTTGAGCAGAAAATTGTTACTCCACCTACTTTAAGATACTATGATGTCAACAAACCAGCAACTCTTTCCCTGCAATGTTTAAGATTTGGTCTAGGTGCAGTCGTTCTTCAAGAGGGTGCATCTAGAACACTTTCTCAGTCTGAGCATATTGCATTTCAGTGTGGGTAAGAACTTTTGGCTATAGTGTTTGCATGTTTCAAGTTTCATGATTATATCTATGGTTGAGATATTCAGCTTGAAGCTGATAATCAATCTTTAGTTACTATTTTAAAGAAGCCTATGCATTCCTCTCCAGCAAGATTACAGAGAATGATTTTTAAATTGCAAAAGTACAACTTCAAAATGGTGTATACAAAAGGCAAACTTAGTGTACCACCAGAAGTGCAACCCTGGTGTCCTTACACAGATGAGATGTTGATGGAAGATGGCATTATTTTCAAAGGTACTAAAATTGTTGTTCCTGCTTCCTTACAACACAAATTCATCCAGATTTTGCATCGTGGTCACTCAGGGTCTGACGCCACTAAAAGAAGGGCTAGTATTTTGGACTTCTCTAGCAAAAGACATTGGTAAAGTACTTCTTGTTTAGCATGCAATAGTACTTTTGCAGAAAGACCCACTTCAGCTAGATAGTTCCTGAATTACCTTGGTCAACAGTATCCGCTGACATATTCGAGTGGAACAATCAACATTACTTAGTACTGGTAGACTCTTATTTGAACTGGTTTGAGATCGATAAGCTAGCCTAACTTCCACTACTGTTAAGTTGAGACGTCATTTCTCAGTCCACGGAAATCCACTAAAGCTTATCTCTGACAATGGTACCCAATTTACCAGTCCATTGTTTCAGAAATTTGCAAGAGAATGGGAATTTGTACATGTTACTAGCAGTCCAGAATATCCACTTTCAAATGGACTAGCTGAACATGCAGTAGAGTCCAAAGCAGTCACTTGAGAAGTCAAAGCGTGATAATACCGATGTCTTTTTGAGTTTACTTAATCTCAGAAGCATACCTCGTGACGATATACTTGGCTCACCTGCTCAGAGACTTCTATCCAGGCAAACCAGAACAACATTGCCTATTGGTTTCAGTTTATTGAGGCCTAAAGCTAAAAACAACAAAGCAATCGACCCCCAATTATTTAGAAAGCGTTCTTTCCGGAAGTCCAGTTATGACAAATCGAGCAGACTTCTTCGTCCGTTGAAAGGAGAGACAGTGAGGATACAAACGACAAAAGGTTTTGTCCGGACTGGTCAAGTAATAAGTACATGTGCAGCGCCAAGATACTATTTTGTGAAATCTGTGGGTATGGAGTGCAGTAGAAATCATAGGCATCTTCTTCCTGTATCAGAACTGATATTGCAGCATTGTTCCCAAACCTAGTGTGAAATGCACAACCACCTGGACATAGTTGTATGTATGCATTTAGTTCTTTATAATTGCATGATGAAAATAATTTTGCATGAATTGCATGTCAGTAATGTCATCAGTATTGCATGATTCATTTCTCAGAGAGGGAGGATTTAGAATAACAGGTGTGTTGTACCGTTAAGAAGCATTTCTAAGACCTGAACGTGCATATAAATAGCAAGCACGTGTTAGCTTCAGTGCCATTTTGTGAGTACAGCCAGAGTGTGGACATCTATGTATGAGACAGCTAGTTTGTATATATGTTAAAGTTGCTTCTCTTCATTTCTAATGTGTTTGTACATAATAAAGCTGCTTGAACAGAGCCCACAGTGTTTGTCTACTTCATCTTGATTAGACGAGCGACGATCATCTAGAGGCAAGGTCCACAATGTTGGGTGGCTAGCCCTGTTGCACTTTTCCCCCTACCATACAGTTGCATGCGCACACATACCTCTGGCTAATTTAGATTGTCCAGTCCACCTACTGTCTATCTTTGGAATGTGAGAGGAAATAGCAACACCCAGAGGAAACCCACATGAACACTGAGAAGGACATGCCAACTCCGCACAGAAAGGCACCCCAGCAGAGAACTGAATCTGGGAGCCTCTCTTGCTGTGTGGTGACAAGGCTAGCTGTTGTGCCACTTTGCTGCCCAACAGCACTGCATATGAATATGGTATATAAATATTATGTAAATCTTTTTATTAAATATTGTTTGCTTTTGCTTGCAGTGGACATACTAAAGCATTTCAAAATAAGAATGCCTTAGATGTGCATGAAGTGATGATGGTCTTCATGTTGTTGCAGTCTCATAAAAATAACTAAAATGTTTTCTGTACAGTTTCCAAAAATTCTTTTTCATAGTGATGCAAGTACATATTTTGGTAGTCTTGCATGCACAATCAAGTCATTTCTATAAAATCTTTCACTTTTAGGAGTTCATTGAGTACCCATATTGTCAGAGTCTTAAGTGACTGTCGTGTCACTAGTAGTCTTAAACTTGCTACCAAAAATTATCAATATGTGTAAACTTATTTTTTATCATTCTAACCCTGTGTTGAAAGCAAATGAAAAGTTGTAAGAAATTGTGGGGTTACTTACGAAATGACATGTATTAATTTATCACTCACTTGGCAATCACTATATATAATTTTCACTTGTATATCATATGCTATGTTTCAAACTGGAACCTTAGTTTGAGAGACAGCCTTACAGAACTATCTTCAAGTATATAGAGCTGAGTATATTTTCTGTGTTATTCTGTATTATAGAGCTAAATTGTCTGCTTGATATCTGTGTCTTACTGCTCTGCAAATCTATAGAAAACAGTATATATATTTTTTTATAATTTGCACATTCCTTACATCTGTGTTGAAACTGGTCCCCACCCCCTCATTTCCTGCCTTGTCTTTCAGCTGATATAATTTAGCTAGTGCTGTGTCTCCTTTTAATTAACAACCTGTATTCAAACTGGAGAGACAGCCTTACAGAACTATCTTCAAGTTATAGAGCTAAGTATATTTTCTGTGTTATTCTGTATTATAGAGCTAAATTGTCTGCTTGATATCTGTGTCTTACTGCTCTGCAAATCTATAGAAAACAGTATATATATTTTTTTATAATTTGCACATTCCTTACATCTGTGTTGAAACTGTCCCCACCCCCTCATTTCCTGCCTTGTCTTTCAGCTGATATAATTTAGCTAGTGCTGTGTCTCCTTTTAATTAACAACCTGTATTCAAACTGGAACCTTAGTTTGAGAGACAGCCTTACAGAACTATCTTCAAGTTAAAGAGCTGAGTATATTTTCTGTGTTATTCTGTATTATAGAGCTAAATTGTCTGCTTGATATCTGTGTCTTACTGCTCTGCAAATCTATAGAAAACAGTATATATATTTTTTTATAATTTGCACATTCCTTATATCTGTGTTGAAACTGTTCCCCCAACCCCCCTCCCTATTCTTGGTTGTAGTTTAAATTTGGTGGCTTTTGCAGTGCCCGCCCCACTGTAAATTTGATCTAAGACACTCCCCAGGACATCTCTTTACCGCATTCTACCTAATAAACCCTTTCTGCACTTGCTTTTAGTCCTTTTTAATTTAATTAATTTTTTCAAACTGTGTGTGGACTGATATTGCTACATATTCAAGTGTGCCAGCTTGCACTGCATGAGAATTGTATTTACTACTGCTTTTGCTACTTTTCTAAAAAAAAAAAAAAAAAAAAAAAATTTCTTCTGCTTTTACTGTACTTGTGTTTCTTCCTACTTTATCTTGCTTTTGCGTAATCTTAAACGTTCTCAGTTGTATTTATTACTGCTTGGTGTAACTCATTCTAAGCCTTTTAGTTTCAACACTTGGGCTTCAGACCAGTTGTTTTACATTGAGAGGGTTTGTGGTCTGCACTGTAGTGGGGTTGGGAGGGTGACCTAATGGTTAAGGTGTTTGCCTTACACACACAAGGTGCAGGGTTTGAGTCTCACAAGGGATAATTGGTTAAGCTTAAAATGGCTCGCAAGGGCAGTTAGCTTAGTACTAATCTATGAATCTATGAACAGGTAGCGTACATCCTTCTAAGTTGGGAACTGCTGATTGAGGGCTCAGTGTCCGTTATTCTAAAAGTATATTAATTCTGGTTTAAGCACTTGGGCTTTCAGGCCAGTTATTTTACGTTGAGGGTTTTGTGGTCTGCACTCTTGTGGGAGGAGAGGCTGGACTCTGCCCTTCTAAGCTGGGAATTTCTGGTTGAAGGCTTATAGTGCATGCATATCTGAATTTCTTCTTACTGAAATTGGTACACCTTGTTTGCTGTAGCATAGACTAGATCCAGGCCTGCTGAATCTAGCTTTGTTTGTATAACTTGAGCACTAATCCAGGCATTATTTAAAGTATTCAGTTGTATTTATTACTGCTTGGCAGTAACTTGGTTAAAGTGTAGCTATCATTCTAAGTCTTTTGGATTAAGCACTTGGGCTTCAGACCAGTTGTTCTACATTAGGAAGGTTTGTGGCATGCACTGTGGTGGCAGGACAGGTAGCTTTCATCCTTCTAAGTTGGGAACTGCTGATTTGAGAGTTCAGTGTCTGTTATTCTTAAAGTGTATTAGCTCTGGTTTAAGCACTTGGGCTTCAGGCCAGTTATTTTACATTAAGAAGGTTCGTGGTCTGCACTCTTGTGGGAGGAGAGGCTGGACTCTGCCCTTCTGAGCTGGGAATTTCTGGTTAAAGGTTTATAGTGCCTGAATATTTGAACTGTATCTTACTGAAATTGGTACACCTTGTTTGCTGCAGCATAGACTAGATCCAGGCCTGCTGAATCTAGCTTTGTATGCTTGTTATTTCCCTGGAATGCTAATTCCACCTAAAATGCGGTTTCTCAGCACTTCTTTGGATCCCTAGTGATATCTGCATTGCTTACTGTACTTATTTCCTTGCTTCGCTTGAAAGAAAGTTACTGTTTGTCGTTTTTGCATTTAAGTTACCTGTAACACATTGCACTTGTTACCTGGCACTTGCTCACTAAAGCAATTATAAGTCAGCACTAAAAATTAAAAGCACTACACCCTCGCTCCCCATTGGCCCTTGTTTTCAATTATAAAGGAATTCCCAATATTATTCTAGCATGTCCTAAGGTCAGTTGTCAATCTCCTCTCCGGTCCAGCTGGTGAATATGGGAATCTTGAGGCAATGTTACAACTGCCTCATGTACACAGACAACCCTCTCCTCCTCCCAACAAATTCCAACACATGTGAGAGATGCAACCATATAGCCAAACTGGAGGCTAAGCTCTCTCAACTCAGTACCGGCATAACCAGTCAGGAGGAGAAGGAAACCACACTCACTACAATTCCAGTCTCACATAGACCTACCACGACAGCAAACCAAACACATAATCACACAAAAACATACTCGGAGGCTCTAAATAAAGATCTGCCTAAGCAGCAGAGACCTCCAAAGCAGACACCCAAGCAACCGCTACCCCAAAACAAAACACGTGCAACACATATCTCACAAAGCCAGTGTGCCGAACAGTCACAGCCCTTAAGGCTCAACAACACACCTGATACACTTGTAATAGGTGACTCTCTATCGTCAGGCACACTGACGTCCCGCTCACCAGGCTGAACAAGGAGAAGGTCACGGTGAGCAGCCTGTCTGGCGCTAGGATCCGCCACATAACACAAGCACTCAGGTCACTCCAAGGCAAGTACAAATATGACTCCGTCATTGTCCATGCTGGTGTGAATGACCTGAGACGTACCTCCCTGGACTACATGAAAAGAGACATAGAGGAGCTCTCTGAGAATGTAGCCCAGGCTGGTATGACCCTGACCTTGAGTAGCATCTTACCCTCACCAAGAATGATGCCACAATATGAAGACAAGATGATCAATTTCAACAATTGGCTTAAGTATTGGTGTCATTCAAAAGGGATCCAATGCCTGTCAGCTTGGGATGATATGCACGACAAGCCACGATGCTTTGCTAGGGACGGCTTGCACCTGTCACCCCTGGGCTTTCGGATATTGGCAAAGGCTCTTGCTACCCCCATAGTGCCTTTTTTAGGCAAGGCTCAAAAGGCAAACCCACCTCCATAGGTATCAGAAGGGATAAGAAACTGAGTAATGCTACTCAACGCTAGAAGTCTAAACCTCAAGATGCACGCACTCGAAACTTTCCTTAGCATGGAGAACATCGATATCTGTGCAGTAAAAGAAACCTGGTTCAGGACTCCCGAGAGCACCCCAGCACTACCAGGTTATATCTCATACCATGCTTTTTGGCCCCAAAACTTGGACTGAACCACAAAAGGAGGGGGAGTATCGATATTCATCAAAGATACCCACACCTCCAGGTTGGTGGCAAAGCACGTAGCATCAGAGACTATCTATGTGCAACTAACAGTGGGTAAAACTGCCTTCCAGTTTATAGCCTGCTACAGACCACCCTCCCAAACCCAGGAACCCCACTCGGCCTTCCTGAGAACACTGGAAAATATGAAGGTCTCTCCGAACACCATTATATTGGGCGACTTCAACTACCCAAACATAGATTGGGAGCATTACTCTAGCTCCAACACCCTTGCCCAAAGGTTCCTAGAATTCATAAACTCAAATGCTATGGAACAACTTGTTACCACTCCCACAAGAGGGGAAAACATACTGGACCTGATCATCACCAACATGGGGACTCTATGCTCCAGACCAGAAGTGTATCCCTCACTGGTAAGATCAGACCATAAACTGATCTCAATGGATATTCACGTTCCGACCCCACCCCCTGCCCAGAAAACCAGAGTGAAAAACTTCTCTAAAGCAAATTTCACACTCCTCAAAACCAAGGTGGAATCCTTCAAAGCCCCCGGGCCTGTGGAAAATACGGCCCAGACCGCAGAATCCTTTATAAATGCATTCTATGAACACCTTCAGGAATGCATGGATCATGCAATCCCAAGTAAAACCAAGACCCAATCCTCCAAGGGCAGACTATCTGTCTGGTGGACCCCAACCATAAACAAACTATACAATAGAAGGAGGAAGCTACTACATGATAGAGCAAAATCCCAAAAAGGGAAGGCATCTGTGTTCAGTATTAGCAAAAAAGTAAGGGCACTCATAAAATAGTCAAAGGCCAGCTTCGAGAGAAAAATTGCACAGGACACTAAAGATAATCGCAAGGCTTTCTTTAGTTATGTTAGGAACCAGGGTGGGAATTCCCAGATAGGACAGGTTCAGCGCAAACTTCTCCCCCCCCCCCTCCCCACCAAAAGGGCAAATATCTATCCCAGCAGAGTGCTGCCCCCTGACATCTCAGATGCTCAGGTGGGAGCCGCCCTCTCCAAAGCAAAAAACACAGCATCAATGGAACCAGACGGTGTCCCAGGCTGTGTCCTACATGAACTCCAAGAAGAGCTAAACCCAAACATAAAACTACTGTTCAATCTCGGCCTTTACTACAGGATATGTACCCAAAGAGTGGCGTACAGCAACAGTGGTCCCCCTCCACAAAGGTGGTGCCTCAACGGACCCTGGAAACTATCGCCCCATAAGCCTGACTAGCTTGGTCTGCAAAGCTATGGAAAGGATCATCATGGACCTCATAAATAAAGATATTGGGGACCTACAGACACTGGATCCTACCCAGTTTGTCTTTAAGGGCAGATCCTGCCTCTTAAACCTGGTTGACTTCTTTGAAACAGTCACCAAGGCCATTGACGAAGGGAAGGTGGTCCATACAGCCTATCTGGACCTCGCAAAAGCCTTCGATACAATACCCCACTCGGGCATTATAGATAAGCTCACCAGCTTAAATATAAACCCCTATGTCACTAGATGGGTTGCAAACTGGCTCAAGGACAGAACCCACATGGTTAGAATTGCTGGAGTCATGTCAGACTCCAAACCAGTTACAAGTGGCGTCCCACAAGGCTCAGTCCTGGGACCTCTCTTGTTTGGTATATATTTCTCGGAGGTACAGGCCAACACGGAAGGACTGTGGCTGACCAAGTTCGCAGATGACTGCAAACTGGGCGCCATAATCGACTCTCCAGCCGACACAAGCATCCTCCAAAAGGGCCTCATAGAAACAGACAACTGGTGCCAGAGCCGTGGCCTCAAGCTAAACGCCAAAACGTGTATAGTCATCCCTTTGGCAAAACAAAGTGCCCACAAATTACCACATAGGTGGTAATCCATTAAGTACAGAAGAAGTAATTAGGGACCTGGGGACCCAAGTTGATAGCAATCTCTCATTTGACAACCACGTGGCCAAAGTGGTTAGAAAAACATTTTATATAGCCCACCTAATCATGATGGGATTCACATCTAGATTAGGGGAGGTCATCGTGCCTCTTTACTCATCCCTCATCAGGCCCATAATCGAGTACAATGCCCCTTTTGGGATGTACCTTACCAAACACCTGCAGCAACTGGAAAGACCCCAAAAGTACCTCGCCAAGAGGATCAAAGGGCTCAAACAGATGCCATATGCTGCCCGGTTAAAGAAACTCCAGCTCTACTCAGTGGCATACCGCCTGCTCAGAGGTGACCTGTGCCTGACGTATAAGGCCATGTCCAACCCGGAATTAAGGGACATGCTGCACCTCAAAATATCCAAATCCCATCGAGCTACACGCTCGAGAGACTTGAACCTCAGCACTGAAATAAATAGGACATGCTGGAGGGACAGATTCATAACCCAGAGGCTCCCTTCACTCTGGAATAAAATCCCAGTCCAGGTTAGGCAGAGTCCCTCATTGACTCTCTTCAAGAGGAATCTTGATGAGTGGATGGGAGATCGTAGGTTTACCCCGGGTATCACTTCTGTGCCTCTGTTAGACAGAGGCACAGTATACTAACCTCGAAAAAGGGCATAGCAAAATTAATTTAAAATGGGTGGCGAAAGCCAAACATACTCTGGCTAGGCTTATAAATGCCCTAGGGCAGATAGCCTAGTATGAACCTATGAATCCGTGGTAGTCAGAGCAAGAAAAATCTGTTAATGTATTTCGCACACTACAAGGCTTGAAATGTCACTTTGTTAGATTGATTAAACCTTGAAATCCTTCGTAGTATGGCATACAGTAACTTTGACAAAAAAAAAAAAATTCCATATTCCTAAAATTATTTTTATTACTGTGTGTCTGGGGGAGGAAACAATAAATTATGACATGTTTCTTTTCCAGTGTAGCATTACCCTTCGAAGCTCCTATGTTGTATTCTACTATGAACTGAAGATATTGTACCATATTCATTGCCTCTCAGATGTTGTAAAATATAACTTTTCTCACTTTTCTTTCATAGGTTGTACTTGGCTAAGGATGACTAGGGCCTTTTCAAGCCTAGCCATGCAAACCAAACCCATTTGGATCCCATGTGTCATAGGTGTCTATAGAGTATCATGTTGATAGGAAGGTAAGTAAGGAATTTGTAGGGGCGGTGTTAGGATGATTATATTCTTGACTGCCTCTGTCAGTAAGGGACATGGGGGCCAGACTGGGGGTAAATTTATGATTTCCTATCCAGTTATCGAGATTTCTTTTAAATAGGGTCAGGCATAAACTCTGTTATACATGTGTAAAGGAGCCTATGCCATAGTGCAGGGATCCCCTGGGACATATATCTGTCTACCCAGCATATTCTTTTTATGTCACAAGCAAAGTTCAGATTCCCTAGAGCTAGTGTTAAATTGCGGTTTGTTTTGTGCTTGTGCAACATCCATCAGAGCTAGGTCTGGGGAAGTCCTGTAAACAAAGCAGAGCTCCACTCTCAGCAGCCTATAGGAGACTGAATTAGAGACAGAGCCTTTAGGTGGTTAATGTGGGACAGTGTGTCCATGCCATGTATTCTCCTGATAAGAAACCTTTGTGAGCATTGCATCTGGTGTAAGTTTTTGGTTAGGTAGATGCCAAAGGGGGAATTGTACTCGCTATACTCAGTGATAGGTCTGATAAGGACCTGAGTAGAGTGGTGCTTAAACTTTCTTGGACCTGCATGCCATACGCTTGTGTGCAAGTTTATTGACATAAAATGATTTTTGTTACTGTCTAGGCTACATGTTGGTTAAAGGTCAGATTGGTGTCTACATATTGTTATGGGACAAGACCAGCTTATTAAATGTTAATTTCAGTTTATTAATGATGCTATAATATGATTGTTAAAAAGCAAATATATTTTGTATGCAGGGCTGGAAAAATACAGCTTCATAAGCCACAGTATTGCTGTCTTTTAAACTGCATTCTTTTAGTATGTAATACGAGAGAATAGTACATGTTGCATGTAGTTATTACAAAAAGACTTCTCCAGGCTAAGAGTGCGTTGTTGCTAGAGCAGGTTTGAAACATCCAAGGTCAGAAACAAGACCCTTTGGAAGCAGGTGAATAATGTATAGGAAAGGCGAAAATCACGAGGGATTAGGACAGTTGCAAAGTTTTCTATAGGACACAGTCATTATAACGTCATGAAATTGCATGAGCAGTTTGATAAGAAAATGTATAGATTTACAATTTTTGTATGTGACGTGAGACTGCTTCATCAAGAATTATGAATGCTAACTCCCAGCGTTGGAAGAATAAAATTTCTGTTTGCACATCCTGAAGTATTGTTCTTGACTAGAGGCGTATAAGGTAAATTCTTAATGTTATTTATTTATGACTTTAACAATTTGGTGCCATTCTCTGGATATGAACTTTGGTATTGCTGCAGGGCAGTTCTGGAATAGGGCCAATCACAGATTTTCTGTGAATTCCACACTGCTTTGTATGGAATAGTTAGAGACTCAGATGTGCAGCTATTCAGGGTGTGCAAACATACTAGCCTTGGCAGGGAAATTGTTTTGTAAGGGAAAAGGTTTGGTTTGTGTTTTTTTATTCTCTCTTTTAGACAATTTTAGCAAAATGTAGTCCAAGTGCATGACTGTGTTTGTAGTCCAAGTGCATGACTGTGTTTGTAGTCCAAGTGCATGACTGTGTTTGTAGTCCAAGTGCATGACTGTGTTTGTAGTCCAAGTGCATGACTGTGTTTGTAGTCCAAGTGCATGACTGTGTTTGTAGTCCAAGTGCATGACTGTGTTTGTAGTCCAAGTGCATGACTGTGTTTGTAGTCCAAGTGCATGACTGTGTTTGTAGTCCAAGTGCATGACTGTGTTTGTAGTCCAAGTGCATGACTGTGTTTGTAGTCCAAGTGCATGACTGTGTTTGTAGTCCAAGTGCATGACTGTGTTTGTAGTCCAAGTGCATGACTGTGTTTGTAGTCCAAGTGCATGACTGTGTTTGTAGTCCAAGTGCATGACTGTGTTTGTGTTTGACTGAGTGGTTGTAAAATATACAATAATAGTGGGAGGACCCCACAGTAAATGAGTATAGTAAATGTATGTCCACATACAGTAAAGGGCAAAGTAACACAAGCAGGTGCCTTGTGTCGAGGGTGGTACCCCCAGGATTGAAAGGTAAGAAGTATGAGAGATGTTTTTATTCTGTCAGTGTATGAATGTATGAGAGAAAGGAAAAAAAGTTAAAAGATAAAGTTAAAACATGTTTGAGCCCACCGCATGATTTGGGACGTAGACTGTAAAGTTAAAACAAGTTCATGAGCCCACTGTATGATTGGGACGTTGACTATACACTGTTAAAACAAATTCATGAGCCTACCGCATGATAGGACATAGAGGTATGCATTGTTAAAATAAATTGAGCCCAAAAGCATGCTGGGACTTGAGTGTTATTGTGTGAAAGTACCCTCAGAAGCTCTGAAAGAGTGGTCAGTTCTGGACACAGTACCTATCCGCCCAGTTATCCTGACTGCAATGCTGGAGCTGTAACTTTTGAGCTCACGCAGGGACGAAAGCAAGGAGGTGTTGTGGGAAAAGGCTGATTAGCACTCTTCAAGAAAAATCTTGATGAGTGGATGGAAAATAGGAAATACACCCCAGGGATCACTTCTATGTCTCTGCTCAACAGTGGCACAGGAAAATAGCTTTCTTGGGTGGCGTAAACAAGGGAACCTTGTTGGCTAGGCTTACATAGGCCCTTGGGCCAATAACCTAGTACCTACCTATGAAACCTCTCCTCTGTTGCTGCACGCCAACAGACTTCCTACCTTTCTCTCCGTGTATGGTGTGTGGATTACTACAGTTATTTTCTGTCTTCGGAATTGCCAGGATCCAGGAGTTGTGTAAGGTAAGCCTAACATTTTTATTACCGTTTTAAAAATAAAATAAGAATGGGAGCGAAGATCAGCAAGCAAGATCAAATCACTGAAAAGGGAACATCTGCATATTTTATGTAATTGAACTATGAGAAGGAAAGTTGTAAATATTTGCATGTCTGGTTCCAACTTACTAAAAATTGTGCCAGTGGGGTATTTCCATTAAATTGACCTTATGATAAGACTAAATTGCTGACATTGAAAGGTATTTTGTCTATTAGTTGTCTACTGATGTACTATGTTCTTCATCTGTAAATATGTTGTAAGTAATTGCTATGTAAATTGTTAATCGCTATGTAATCCAATGTAACTACTGTCTGTTTATTTTAACTGTGGAGCTTTTCTCCCTGGGCCTCCGCTGAAAATGGACCTACGTCCAGTCAGACACTCCCGGTCAACAAATATAAATAAATAAATGTAACCTCCTCTGATTTATTCTAATGGTTATAGTTATCATGCAATATTTTATATACTCTTATTCCTTTTTTAATGGCAACTTCTGTTCTAGATTCTACTAAAAACTTTGCCAGTGCTGGTCTTTCATTTAGGACCATCCTATTTCTTTCTCTTTGCCAATACTCTATCAATCCTTGATAGGGAAGGTAATATCTAACCTGCAGTGCATATACATTTTTGGCGTCTTCCCATTCTGTCATCTTTCCCTCTCTAGTTATTTGTTCCTAATACTTTGGTTCCTTTGCCAGTTTTCTCCAATAAATTCCAACCCCCTTACCTATTGTCTATATCCCTAATTGCAGTCATCCGTATCGGCAGAATCTCCTTTCTCCATTCTTGTGTTGACTTAGATCTTGAGATACTTTCTGCTGCTTTATAGATAAAATGTTCTGTATGATTATTGTTATTCTCCTTAAAGGCCTACACCAAAATCCTAGTCTTTGTTTCTTGAGCTTCCCCCCAGTTTCATCATCATCCCTTTCCACTTTGAATTATAGTTCTCTGCTTGTGCTATGTATAGGAGGCTTAACTGTGTAGTTCTGAAATACCCCTTCAAATTGGGTAATCACAATCCACCCTGTTCAATTGGAAGAATAAGCTTTATCCCACTTGACTCTTGCCATCTTCTCCCAGATAAAGTCCTTCAGCTCTTTATTAATTGCTATCCACAACTTTTCCTGTGGCTGATGATGATATACCTGACCTGTGTATAAGACTAATGCAACTAAAAAGATTTTAACAGCTTGCATCTTGCTATCCATATCCATATAACAAAGCTTCCATTTTTTCAGTTTTTGTATTCTCTTTTATTTTAGATTCTTCCCACATATCCTTAGCTGCCACACCAGAATCATTTTTAATCCGTACTCACAAATAGTTCATTTTATCTTGTCCCATAAGTATGGATATTGCAGAACCAATTCATATGTGGGTAAATAATTTACCACTATTGCCTTCATTTTAGCTTCATTAGTTTTGTATTCCGAAAAGATTTGTAACTGTATCAAAATATTCCACAACACTGTAATGTGTCTTTCTGGGTTTGTCAGGTATAAAATTTATATCATCTGTAAATAGCTTTTCTTGAATGCCGTACCAATTATATCCTTGAATTTCTGAGGCCCTTGTTTTCTTTGCCAGTGGTTCTAAATATAATGGAAATAATCCCTACAGAGTATTCTGTGAGGAATACTGGGTGAACAAATGGGTGTTGTGACACCCGTGCACTGGCCCAGCAATCAAGGAGCCTCAGTCCTCACCACTAACACCAGTGAGGGGAATCCACATTGGAAAGGATAACAAATACACGCATGATAAAGTACAATTTCCCTTAAGAGCACACAGAGATCATAGTCAGTCTGGGGCTGGTATCTCCCATTCTCTCCAGATCCCCAATAAGACTCCCCACTGGCGCAGCTATAGGGTCCAGATCTCAGCCTAGTGGTCAAGCTAAAACCTCCAGCACCCTCCCTGCCCAAGTAGCTGACACACAGAATTTGAGATGAGGTATGTACAACCACACAGACACTCCTGGGGAAGGCTGGCACAGGTTCTCCAACTATGCCCCTTCCTGCCAGTCTATAAAGGTAGTACCATCTGCCACCAGCCAGTAATATCAGCTACTTAAAAGGCCCTTACCAAAGGGTGTGCAATTATTACTGAACAATATTGTTATCCAAGTAGTAAGTGCGACCCAGGGCTAAAGCTATTGGAGTGGCTTGGCCAGTATCACTATATACATACAATGTACTCTAGAGCTTAAATTATCTGTACACAAAACAGCACAGTTGAAAGGTGTAAAAATATTTAATAAAAACACAAGACAATACTTCTTACTACATAGTGCTAGTCAAGAGTTCAGAGATCACAGGAAAATGCTTAAAATACAGTAGAATAGTTCTGACATCAATACAGAAAATAGCTAGACTAAACTTACTATTTTCTAAGAGCAATCATAGTTCTAAATAAACTTACATCTAGAGCAAAGCAGAATACTGTTGACTTGTCAGCTTTAGACAAAATGCAAAATGCTCTCTCTCTGAGACAGTCTTTTAAATTGATAATACATCACTGCTGACTCATTTTAGATTACATCATTTGTCTCTGCTTTCCCAGGCTAACAGAAACTCAAGAGTTTAACATAGCTTTGATTTTGCACCTGGTCAGGAAACCACAGCAATTAAAGACATTATATATGTAAAAATCTAGCAATTAGCTCTGGTCTCAAAACAATAGAAAAAATCTGCTTGTTCAGACACTACGGCTCCGAGTTTGAGAAGTCATACAAGACTTGACTTATCAGCTTTCTTTCAGCAGAGTGCTCTGTTACATTTTTGACGTTCAACATTTAACACCATTTTCTTCCATTTAAGAGAACAAGCCTATGGCTTTTATTAATATTTACAAAGACATAGAACTATCCACAAAATTCTGTCTAGCTAGGCTGGCAGCCTTCACATATCTTCACAGGTGTAACTAAGGAAATGATTCTTTTGATCTGGGTTATAGGATGTGCATTACCTAGACATAGTAAAGCCTTGTTAAGGTTAATTCTGGTAGATGCCAAAAAAATAGTAGAAATATATTTAACATATATTTAACAGAGGTAAAAGAACTGGAATTGGGATCTCTAGAAATGGCTAAGAAAAAATGGAAATTGTGGGAGCAGTACATGCAGAAAAAAAGATTTGGAAGAGGAATGAGGTTTAAAAGTAGGCATGAATTGAATAGTTTATGTAATGTTGCTTTGACTATATTATGTATGATATGTAACGGTATATGTGGTGGATAATGTTTGTAAATGTCAATGTGTTTGCCCCTGTTGCAAGTGATAATTCAATAAAGGTGTTAAAAAACAATGCGTGTGCATTGTCCTCTAGTGGAATCTAGGACTATTTGGTCCAGGGAGTCCTTGTTTATGAAACCAAGGAATTTTTGTGCATAACTTACATTTGAGGTGTAGCTATCCCAGCTTATCGAAGGGTTGTTTGTATCCCAGGTTGATGGAGGTCTTGTGTATTTGACATTCATCCAGTATATTTAGGAATTAAAGTTTGGTTTTGAGTTAGTATTGAGGGGGTCTTTTAACATGCAGTGGTAAAATACTTAAAAGATTTGTATCTGAAGTTTGTTTTGTTGGTCTGTAGGAACCTGCTTTAATGTAATATGGTGTTTAAGAAATATGGATACTCCATCTCAGTTCCCATAGTGTCTGAAAGTGTTGTAGTTGCAAAACCCTTTATAGAGGGGTGGTTTCTGCACTTTTAAGCCCTGTTTCAGTGATAAAACACTCATGAATGTACTCCTTATGTGGGTGGGGGGGGGGCTCAAGGTCTGGCAGTTTATTTGGACTCCTAACATTGAGCAGCACCATTCTGATGTGTCCCGGTTCATCTTTTTTTGAGATCCATTAACTGGAGTCTTTTTTTAAAAGAAAGGGGACACTATGTGGGGTGTTTGTAGAAAGGACTGCAACCCATTTGCGAAGTCTTGGATTGACATGCTGTCCTTGAAGTATTTGCAACTACTTATCCCAAGCTGACATGTACTGGATCTCCCTGAAATGACGGCATTTACTTGGCCAGTTATTAAAAATCCTTTCTGTGTACTGCAGCATCCTTCTTAGAGAAGGGAGAATTCTGCTCAATACCAGGGTCTTTCCTGCATTTGTGTCATTCATAAAAAACTCAGTCTCTCTCTGCACATCCCTGAAGGTTTTGCATGACTTGTTACTGACACTCACATGGGCTTGGCACCATGTCATATTCCTACTTGTTCGGCTTGAAGGCCCTAGCAATGTCTGAGATCTTGGTATCTGAAAGACAAATTACTTGTCACCCTATTTTTGTCCAGCATTGTGCGAATAAGAGTCTGTGTGCCTAACTGTGGAGTAACTCATCACTAGTACATTTTTAATAGTGGAAGGGTGTATGTCTATTGAGCCTGGGGGACTTTTTTTTGTGATTCTCAGCTATGGATATAGCAATATATGTTTTGGTGATATGGTTTCAGCTGCGTTCTAGTCTTGTTTGACCTTGGAGGATTAGGCAATGTTTTTTTTTTTTACAGTCTCAATGTATGATCATTTAGGTATTTGTGTGGAATGCTGTGGAGGTGTGTGTTGCTCACAGAATGTCCTCATATAAGAGTGATACCTACATTTTAGCTAAATATATGAATATGTTTTGCACAATTTGTGATTGAGTACACGATGGTTAATTTTCTATGAACATTAGGCAGTTTCTTCATTGCCTGAGTAGACCAAGAGCTAAGCGACTGGCGGTTTAGGGAAGACAAGCTGACTGACCCCCTCCATGCAGTCCTGGAGTTAGAAATATTGAGATATAGAACTTATTTTGTACAGAATTTGACTTGCCTGAATGATTTTATGTGCAGTGTAATAAATATGTAGCACAATAAAATGTTAGCTGTATAATAAGTAAAATTTGGCAGGGCTGTAAGTAGAAACGGGTAACACAGTTTACCTTGGTCCTGAAGCAACAGGCAATCACTTAACATGGCTATGGCTCTGTCTAGTCTTGCTTAACAGTAAAACAGCAGTTGAAGTGGTTGTGCCTGCATCTGTGAAGCACAGGTTTGTGTGGCCCTGTGCAAAGCGCAATATAGCTGAGCTAAGTAACCAGTCGAAAAATTGCTTTTGGATTTAGTCTGAGAAAAACTGTAGAAAAAAATAACAGAACCCACTCAAAAGTGATTTAAGTAGCTAGGCACAGGACAGAATCCATTTGAAAAGTGGTGCAGACTGTAAAAAATGACTTTAATAGCTGTAACTTCAGATTCGGAAATAAACACGTAAACTAAATAAAAAATGACAGAAACCTTTCCAAATTTTTAAATAGACAGCTTTAAGGGCAGTAGAATAAATGTACTTTCCTGTTTCATGGATGCAAATTTGAACTGGACTCTCTCTTTGTAGGTTGTGCACAAGAGCTTCAACTCGTTAGAGTCTTAGAATGAGAACAATGGTTGACTGATAAGGCAGCATAAATTAATAGGGGAAAATGAAAGCTGTAAACAGGTAAAATTTTAATCAGTAGGGTTTATCTTCCCAGGACTGCAGCAGTCACCCACTCTTAAGGTTTAACCGCCACAAGCTCTAAATGTCTCTTACAGCTGACCAAACCTGTTTGTCCTAAGTTTGAAAAGTGACTAAAAAGCACATCAAATAAATGCAGCAATAATATGTAATTCTCTTAACAGCACATAAACCAGTTGAAAAGCAATGCAAATAGGAAACATTTTCAGATTTAGACGAAACGCAGTTAAATACAGAAAAAAATGACCGGAACCACTCAACTAATTTAAATGGGCAACTTTATGTCCAGTAGAGTAAATGTTTTTTCCGGTCCCTTGATGCAAAATGGTGTCAAAACGGCTCTTCTGTTTTCAGTTTTTAGCTTGTGCACAAATGTTTTAACTTAAGAGTCTTGGGATAAGATGTGAATGGTTTCAAGACATCTAAGAGTAGTGCTGATTCATCAGGTTTAAGGTTATGTGGATTGCTGTCGTGTGTGTTGCTCAATTCCTTTGTTTTCTTGCTACACCCTGTTGTGTGGCATGCTGTAGTGTTTAGCCACCAGCTTTATTTGTACATTTCCCTGTGCTAATTTTTTTTTTGTTATAAGGCAATTTTTATAATGTCTGTCTGTCTAGCTATTAAAGGAGATAAGATTAAGCAGTCTCAATGTGAAGCAGGTGGAAGTGCTTTTATAATTCTAACTTAAGCATAGCCTTTTGTGATATAAACTAAATTATGTTCAGTTGATGGTTAGCCCTTATCAGACATATTTCCCTCTAGTTGTGCAAAAGTACTGTTTGTATTGCCAGGTTTGCACATTATGTCAGCGTGAGCTTCATTTCAGAAGTTTTCTGATGTATCCGAAGAAAGTTTTGTGTTGGTATATACTAAAATGTTATCTCAGTTCACCAACCAAGTTAACAAAGTAAACAAGCATGATAAATTCAGTTACATATTCAAGAATGCCCAGTACTACAGAACTGGCCTGTCTTGGCATGCCTCCTAATTTATATAATTGAACCATTTGTGTAAAAGGTATTTGAGAGGTGTGAACATTATATGGTGATACAAAATAATTACCTGTTCAGTATATAAAAGCAGTAGTGGAAAGAGGGTATATGTTACAGGTGCGTAATATGTTTGGGAGAAGTGAGTGTTATCAGTGCGAGTAGCACGGACAAAGGGTGAAGTAAGGAACTTAAGCAGCAAATTGTTGGGACTGACTACTACTTCCATGTCTAAAAGTACTTCACAGAGAGGATTCTGAGTTCATGGAATGGACTACGGGAGTGTGTGATGAAGGAATCCAGAGAGCATTCAAGGGTAATGTATGCCCTTGGAAAGGCAGAAGAGTTCATGTATTTGAACTGGCTGAGACTGCAAGAGTGGGTTCTGATTCATGCTCTCTAGGCTTGATGCTTTCGCATTTCTAAGTATGCTTGTGTTACAGTGGATTGTGATGTGTTAGGGGCTACAGAACTATTACATGCTCACAGAATTGATGCTGTTGGATCAATTTTTTTTAACCTGTGATGTGGTGGTTAGTTATAACAACTCATCATCTGGGTGACTCTGCAGGAAGACCTACAGCAAATTTTGATGGATGCTTTTCTTGTGGGCTGGAGACTGACATCACATACTACTTAACGGTTCAGTACTTTGTGGGTATATTCAGCAGTTATTACAGCAAAGAAATGCTTTCTTTAAAGATGTGACCATAAACTTAATTATCTATCGTCTTGTCCTGAAAAATATCTAAATATGCTTCAGCTGAATCAAAAGTTTGATTTTACATATCCTGCGTATGTTGACAAATGCACTAGATATCTGGAAATGAAGGTATTAACAGTTATGTTTGAGAACCTTGGATTTCTGAACAGCAAATTATGCTGCATATATTGTTATGGTGAGTGCAGTCTTGGTGAGTTAAAATATTAAGACCAGGAAACATTTACTCTTAATAAGTTGTGAAGTCCTTTATTTGTGTAGATGTTGACAACTGTAAAAGTAAAGCTTTCATAATTTGGTGCTTTTGCTTACAGCAAGTAATAAAGACCTTGAGATGCTGCTGTTTTGCTACAGTATGTGCCCTGTGCATGGTATTCTCCTCCATTGAATCTTGGCTAAACAAATCTCAATCTCTTATTAAATCCCAATAAAACAAAACCAAAATAGTTTATCACCTTTGCAAACAAGTTCAGCAGGCTAAATTCCTAGGTGTCATTGAAGACCAGCTGAAATTTGATTAACACATTAACCCAGCCATAAAGGAAATGCACCAGACATGATGCTCTTTATACTGAGTAAAATCCTTCTTTGTTGGCAAAGCCAGAAAATGCTTACTTACTGCTTCCCCTGTTTGCAGTAACCTACAAGCCACATTACTGGCAAAGCTAGAGCAATATTGTAACACTGTCACTAGATTTGCCGTAGACCACTACTGGTCACCGCACAGTCTAGCAGTCAGGGGACTTAATTGGCTAGCGCTACCACACTACTTGCCTTAACTTGCTGCTGTATTGAAGATCTTGTGTAAGCCAAACAACTCTCCAGTTGTTACTCTGAAAGACAACCAAGATCAAAAGACAAATCTCTGCTTGCCATAATGAAATCTTAGTTGTATGCAAACAATTTCATAAATGTGGAACTCCATCTCTCTAGCACTAAAAAATAGAGCAAAATGGAAATTCCTTCAAAGTCACCTAAAATGTTACCTCTGGTAGAAATGGCTCTTCCTTGCATCTCACAAGGCTGACTGCCGTAATACCAGCATATTTAATTGCTAGAACAGTCTTGAATGTATTCCTTTCTTCATGTCTGATTTCTCATGACAGTTATTTCCTCCTACAATCACTGGTACATCTTTCTTCCTGTTTTCCTAAAGTAATTTCTCCCCTCTTAGAATTATTTTTTCACAAAAACAATTTTAGTACACCGAGGGCCTATACTGAGACTGTTTCTCTGTATAAATATCTTCTCATCATTTGTGTGTGATGTGGATGTTAGATGTGGATTCTTGTAATGTGTGTGTCCGACTTGTTTTTGCTTAATCTCTTTTATGCAAAATTTTAAACTGTATGTAAATTGCCCATTTTTTATTTTAAGTTTCATGACTGTTTTAATGATTTGTACAGTATGCTGAACTTTTGTAAGCCGCGGTGGTGCAGCGGTAGCGTTGCCTCACAGCAAGAGATTCTCCCATTCGATTCTTGGCTGGAGCGCCTTCTGTGTGGAGTCTGCATGTCTTTTCCCTCTGTCTAGTGGCGTTTGAAAGATATGCGTAGAATGGACGTGCCTTTGCTGAAGGTTGGGTGTTGAGCTGGCACCTCGGCACCCGTAAAAAAAAAAAAACTACTGCCAGTCATTAGCGGACTGGAGATTCGCTGTGGCGACCCCTAACCGGGAAAAGTCGAAAGAAGAAGAACAAAAACAGTATGTTGAACATTTCTCCCAATGACTCTGCTGAAAAGGTGTTCATGGTAAATCCAGTCGTAATTTATTATTTTGTCTTTGTTTACAGAGATTTTCAAAGTGCATTATTTTTCTCTTTAACCAGCTATATCTGAAAACTTCCCTACTTTCTCACCATGGTGTTGTAACTTTAAAGCCAGTGTCTTTGTTCTCCATGATGTCAATATGCAAAAGAAAGATAATTGGGTTCAGTAAGTACTTAAAAAGCTGGTGTCATTCCAGGGGCTCCAGTATGTATAAATATGGGGCGAGATTCTTGACAAGTCCTCTTGTTCGCATAGTGGATAAAGCCTTTGCTTTCCCCTTAGTGTCTTTATAGACAGAGTCCAGCTGATGAACATTGCATTGTAACCAATACATCAGTCCTAAAAGCAAATCACAGTAAGGTGGTTCTCCTCTGTGCCAGAAATCTAAACAATTACATTGCCTGTTCTTGACACACACCTGTATTTGATAACATCCTTATCTGCTTACTTACTGTCACTCAGTTTACTTACTGTCACTCGGTTTAAATGTAAAGAGAGCAGTCCCCTTGTAGCTGGCCTTAGTGCTTCTTATGTCTTCAGACCCATAGGTAACTATGGTAAAGTCTCTGTATTTGTCAGGAAATATACCACCTCCTAACATCGTTAGGAAGTCGCAGTCTGGGCTGAGTAAACTGCAGATCACTCTCGATAGGAATAATTATGAATGAATGGCTTGCTATAGGATGTGTTAAAAATGATGATCTTATCAGCAAAACTCTATTATATTGGGTGACTTGTAATTTCCCATCAGTAACCTGAGACATCTGTACTTGGTGTAGGATGATCATCTTCTTTTGGCTGTTCCCATTAGGGGTCGCTGCAGCAGATCATTGGTTTCCATTTCTTCCTGTCCTCTGCATATTGCATTGTCACAGCAACCACCTGCATGTCCTCTCTCACCACATCCATCAACCTTATTTTAGGCCTTCATCTTTTCCTCTTACCTGGCAGCTCCATCCTTAGCATCCTTTTCCCAATATACCCAGAATCCCTCCTCAGCACATGTCCAAACTAATGCAATCTCGCCTTTCTGGCTTTGTCTACAAACTGTCCAACCTCAGCTGACCCTCTAATATACTGATTCCTAATCCTGTCCATCCTCGTCACACCCAGTGCAAATCTTAACATCTTTAACTCTGCCACCTCCAGCAATGACTCTCCTGCCTTTTTGTCAATGCCACTGTCTCCAACCCATGTCACTACCCTCTTGTAGGCCTTCCCTTTCACTCTTACTGGTACCCGTCTGTCATAAATCACTCCTGACACTCTTCTCCACCCACTCCACCCTGCCTGTACTCTCTTCTTCACCTCTCTTCCACACTCACCATTACTCTGAACCGTTGGTCCCAAGTATTTAAATTCATCCACCATCGTCAACTCTACTCCCTGCATCCTCCCCATTCCTCTATCCTCCCTCTCATTCATACACACATATTCTGTCTTAGTACTGCTGACCTTCATTCCTCTCCTCTCCAGATCATATCTCCACCTCTCCAGGGTCTCCTCAACCTATTCCCTATGGGTCAGTACAGATCACGGTGTCATTGGTAAACGTCATAGTCCACGGGGACTCCTGTCTGATCTCATCTGTTAACCTGTCCATCACTATTGCAAATAAGAAAGGCCTCAGAGCTGATCCTTTGTTGTAATCCCACCTCCACCTTAAATGCATCCGTCACTCCTACTGCAGACCTCACCACTGTCACACCACCCTCATACATATCCTGTACTACTCTTAAATACTTCTCTGCCACTCCCAACTTCCTCATACAATACCACAGTGCCTCTGTAGGCATCCTGTCATACGCTTTCTCCAAGTCCACGAAGACACAATGCAACTCCTTCAGACCTTCTTTATACTTAAACAACACTCTCAGAGCAAACATCGCATCTGTAGTGCTCTTTCCCGGCATGAAACCATACTGCTGCTCAATAATCATCACCTCCCTTCTTAACTTGGCTTCTACTACTCTTTCCTATAATATGCCCCAGAAATCTTAGACTTTAAACAAAAACTCCTTTGAGCTGTTAGTAAGTAAATGTATTCGAGGTCTCATGATTCATAACTGGAGTCTTACCAATATGGCTGCCTCTTTAACTACTCCTTTTGAATCTCCTTCCCTGGTGTAGTCACACCACAAACTTTCTCCCTTCTTTAAACTCTCAAAAGCCCCATAAGAAATCCCAAAGAATTTAAAGCCTGTAAACATGCCAACCTATGAAGTATTAAAATTCACTTTTGACTGCATCACACCTGACCGTGATACAGCAACAAGCTTCAGTAAGGAATTCTACACCTAGTTAGAAACATGCATAGAGCTTGCAGTCCATACAAGAGCCATGTATCATGGGAAATTCAAAAATAAACCACCCTGGGGGGTCTACTACATTAAATAAACTCTACCAGAAAAGAAATTCCTTAAATTATATAAATTATATAGCAGATCAAGAACCCCATCTTCCCAAGGAAAATACCAAGAGCATTACAAAGAAAAGGAAAACCACGGTCAAGGCCACGAACTTGGGCTGACATCTAAAGCAAAGGATAGTTGTAAGTCCTTGTGTAGCTATGTTAGAAAACTGTGAAACAATACCCTACATTGCTCTAAACTTAAAATTACACCAGCTATTCTCAACCAGTAGACAGTAAAAGTGTCCTTTTACCCCATAGGCTTGAAATATTTGAATTTCTTACTACCCCAGTTGTATTTGTAAGGATTACTTACTGAAAGTGCTAACTGAAACCGAAGTACTACTTCCATGGAACCTGACAATATACTTAGTTGCTCAGTTAATAGTGTTTAAACATGCCCTTGAAGATCCCCCTCCTTCAGTTGTTTAACAAAAGTTCAATTACTGGTTTCATTCATGATGAGTGGTGCACTGCAGTAATGATGCTCCTTTGTAATGATTGGCTTACTACCATCCCAGGTAATTATAGACCCATCAGTCCAACTAGCCTCATTTACAAAGCCATGGAGTATATTATAATTTACCTCTTTTGACTGATATCAAGAATTTGACTAGACCCTCAACAGTTTGGCTTTGTGAAGGGCAGAGCCTGTGTACTGAATCTGGTAAAGTTCTTCAAAGGGGTAACCAGTTTGTAGATAGCTGCCATATGGTACACTCTGTGTACCTTGATCTGGCTAAGGCTTTAACACTATTTCTCAAGCTGTCACCATACAGAAACAAAATGGATTAAAAATCGATCTATATGTGGTAAGACTGGTAGCAAAATGTCTGAAAGACCGAATCCACACAATGTTAATTGTAGGAGTCTTATCAGAATGTTTGAAGTTAGTCAGCAGTGCACCTTGGTGTTGGGACCTGTCCTTTTTTTGGCATTTACTTCTTAATCTCTAAGCACAAAGTCAAGATCCACTGCTAACAAAGTTTGCTGATGACTGCAAACTGTGGGCTGCTGTTAAGTCACCCCTGGTACCTTCACCATATACTATCCCTGTTAAACTCTTGGTGAAGTCAAATGGGCTCAGACCGAATACTAAAAAGTATAGTATTGAACTTTTAGCAGACCACCACCACCATCATACTGTATAGACAATGCATGATTATAAAACCAAAGTGTAGTCATGGGCTTAGAAACTTGAGTTGATAACACCCTGTCTTCTGACCATCATACAACAGTAGTTATTAGGAAATCCTTATATTGCATAACTAATTGCAAAAGGAATAATGCCAGGCTCTAAAGAGGTGGGCATCCCTTATACTCGCCACTAATTAGTTCAGTTACTAAAGTATAATGCCCCTTTAAACTTATCAGGCAATTAGACCCCAGTATTTCCTAACCAAAAAATTACAGGCCTAAAGTCTGTAATCTATCGAAAGACTAGAGGCTCTGTTCCTATGTTTAGTACGTTATAGGCTTTTTTGGGGAATTCTGTCTTGTATACCATGTCATAACAGACAAGGTTGTCATGAATCTCGTGCATCTACGAAAAGATCTATGGCTGCACCATTACTAGAACCATGGGCCTAAATCTTCACTAGCAGATAAATAAAACGCTGTGTGGGGCAGGTTTATAACTTGGTGCCTTCCAAACCTCTGTAATGAACACCCTTGCACATGTTAAGCAGTGCAGCTCACTATCTTTCTTTAAACATAACCTGGGTAACTGAATGAGTATTCACAAATTTACTCCAGGATTGTCTGGCATGGTCCTCCTTGAGAAGGGAGGTGGTGCCTAAGGGAGGGTAATAGCAAGACATAAGTGGTCGTAAGTTCAAATGACATTGAAATGTCTATGAAGTCTATGCACAAAACCTTTTTGGCAGCTTGCTATAAACTTCACCAGTGGGATGGGAAGCAGATATAGTGATCATTGGCTAGGCACTCCGTTGGTTCTCATCAAGACTAAGTGGGAGATAATGGAGGGAGGTTGACAAGAATTGCGGTGCATGCATAGTGTAGATTAGTTTTGTGTTTCTTCTGGTGGCTTTGTTGAGTCCCACTCTGAGTTGCACTGTACCCAGCAGCTGTATCGTATGCACTAATTCAGATAGGAAAAGCCTGCATCTTTCTGAACAAAAACAGATGTTAAAACTTCTGTCGGTGTTAAGACAGTTTCATTAAATTAGACACAGTTTTAATGGACACTGTTAGTTAATTTCTAAAGATGGCAAATGCGTCGGGACTGATTTATTTTATTTATTTATTTAAGTTTGATGACCGGGGAAGTTCACTGGGCCACGAAGTGCCCGTTTTCAGTGGAGGCCCGGGTAGAAAAGCTCCACAATAATTGTAAGATGTTCATCGTGTTACCCTGCTGCAGTCATCACACTTGACCACGATAATTGTAAGTTACATTTCACATGTTACAAAAGGACATAATTCATACAGCTAATTAAACATTTACAGATGAGCTCCATGATATTTGCAATTGGCTTGTCACAGTGTTACAAAAATGAAGAGACATAATTCAATACAGAAATTTCCACTTTTACATAAAGTGAATATTTTTGTTATAAACTCAATTGTAGGTTTAACATTTCAAAATATATTGCTACTAGCCATTAGTAGGTTAGGAAAATATTATGCATGGAGAGGGTAATAGTATATTTGAGATTGGAGAGTATAGTACAATAGATATTAAAGAGAAAATTAGTTTTTAGTAGGGGAGGGATTGTTTTGGGTGGGATGAAGTAATACTAGAGGTAGTTGGATGAGTCGGTGCAAAGTGGAATGAGGGGGTGAGGGGTTTAAGTTGGTGTGTGGTGAGGGCATTCCCATTTGGAAGAAAATGAGAGAGTAGCTGAGATTTGAAATTCGTATGGTTTGGTAGGTTGCGTAGGTGTGTGGGGAGAGAGTTCCACTGTTTAGCTAAGGAGTGGGACAGCAGTAGATGGCCAGGAGGTTGTGCAGGTTTGTGGACCTGAAGGAGATTTTGTTTTTTGGATCTGAGTGAGCGATTTGGAAATATAAGGTTTTAAGGAGGTAGCAAGAGCTGGGCAGTTGTCAGGTTTAAAGATGAGCTTGTGGGCAATGCTGAGTTGTAGATAACAATCAAAAATTATCATCAGAGGAACATACAAAAAAACTACTCAGGGGGGGGGGGGGCTCAAGTCCAAAGGTATCAGGACAGGAGCAGGTCATACAGAGAATGGTAAAATGTGGAGGTGACAGTATGGAAACAACTCAGAGTAAGAATAAAATGGTTAGAGAGGGAGCAGTATGGAAATTAGGGAATTACAACATTTATAACTATAGTGGTGTAGACATTACACCCACCCACTTCCAACTATTCACTAAAGGAATGAAATTTGTGCCTAATAGGAAGGCTGATTTGAGTAAAGTATTAATTGATTTGAAAATGTTTACAAGAAAGAAAAATCTTGAATTAATGTTTCAAGAAAATAGCAATGAGAGTATAGCAAATGGGAATTTAAGGAAAAGAAGTGTGTATAACCCCCCTTTAAACCAGCAACTAAAGAACTTTGAAATAGTAACCGAAAGGAGGTTAAGGAAAGTTTTGACGGACAATAGGATAGGCTATAACTTAACCAAGGAGGAGAATGAGTTACTGATGGAATTATCAAATGACCCTACCTTAAGAATATTGAGACCAGATAAAGGAGGGGGTACAATAATTATGGACAAAATGATGTATGAGGCCAAAATGTTGGAACTCTTAGGTAATGAAGAAAGATATGTAAGATCTTCTATAAATGAAATAAACATTGCCAACAGGAATGTTTATTTAAAATTATGTGATTTGTTATTAGAAGGATTAATAGATCTAAGCACATTTAGATTTTTAAATGTAGAGAAACCAAAGATTCCTAACATATTCGGAATACCTAAGGTACATAAAGATGAAATAAACCCCCCTATGAGACCCATAGTCTCTTCAGAGGGTTCAGTGACTGCTCCTATAGCCAGATGGCTGGATTGTAAGTTAAAGGGAATAGTGAAGGAATGTGGAGGTGTAGTAAAAGACTCATGGGATTTACTTCGTAATTTGAAGAAGGAGTTTTTTGAGGAAGAATTAGTATTTATAACCATGGACATTGTGGATCTTTTTTCATCCATCCCATATAAAGAGGGTATGGAATGGTTTGAGGAGGCTTTGATTAATTATGGAAAGTATACTCACAATGAATTTTGTTTAATTTTGACATTAATGGAGCTTGTGTTGAAGAGTAATTTCTTACATTTTGAAGGCGAATTTTTTAGGCAGATAAAGGGAATTGCTATGGGTGCAAACTGTGCACCCATATATGCAAACATCATTCTGGCAGCTTGGGAGCAAAAGTTTGTGTTAAATTCAAAGTTCAAAAGCTGCTGGAAAATGTACAAAAGGTTTTTGGATGATGTTTGTATATTATGGGTGGGCACAGAAGCCGAGTTTGATGCCTTTTTTCAATACATATCTCAAACAACCTCCTTTTTATCTTTTACTTTTTCTAAAAGTGTAGAGGCTTTGAAATACTTGGACATTTTTGTAGGGAAAGGAGAAGGGGTATTTTACTCAAAAGTATTTAGAAAGGAAAATTACTCTAACTCCTTTTTGGCATATGAAAGTGCACACCCCCACCACCACAAAAAGGGAATAGTAAAAGGGCAGTATGTTCGAGGTAGTCGGATGACCTCTAGGGACAGTGATTTTGAGGAAGAGTGTATGAAACTAAGAGGGATGTTTCTAGATAGAGGCTACCCAAGGAAATTAATTGATGAAATTGAGAAGGAAGTAAGGGAAGGAAGAGTGGATAAATATCGGCCTATTTTAGGACAGGAAGATGACCTTGGGAAGGTGATCAACCTCGAAAAAAACATTTTTGAGTTAAGAAATAACTTTATAACAGATTATAGTGGGGAGGCTAAGGTCATACAAAGAATAGTGGAGGAAGAATGGGTGAAGTTTGGTGAATTCTCTGATTTAAGAAGTCTGTTTATACAACCCTTGAAATGTACATATAGAAAAGGGAGAAATTTGAAAAATTTGTTTGAAAGAAAAATTAAGGAAAACACCACTTCCAGGGAGAGAAAAGGCACATATAAATGTGGAAGGTGCTCCCAGTGCTCGTATATTTGCAATAAAGACATAATTTATGTGAAAAGTAGGGATATATTAGTGCAGAGTAAGCAATATGTTAATTGTCAAACAAAAGGTATAATATACCTAAGTATATGTAAGAAATGTGAGGCATTTTACGTAGGGAAGTCTGAAAGAAGACTAAGAGATAGAATCTACGAGCATAACTATGAGATGAAGACAAAAAATATGTGTAATGCTCTGTACAAGCATAAAACAAAATGTGAAGAAGCTGATTATACCTTCTTTGTTTTAGAGGTAGTAAATAAAGATATACGTGGTGGCCAATGGGAGGAGACAATTGAGTACAAAGAGTTACTATGGCAACTCCATTTGGAAGCTTACAACCCACCAGGGTTGAATAATTATGTATCTTTGGCCCCAGTATTGAAAATAAGAGCAGCGAAGCTCTGAGTTGGGAAATTTATATTTGGGGGTTAAAGATACTAAGAATTATTAAAGATAATTAAATATAAAATTAAAATCAATTAGCACTATTTTGTGGAAAAAAGGTAAAAAGAAGTTGGCAGGACAAGTAGGGGAAAGGGTATCTGTAAGAAATGAATTTGAACCTGGGTAAACTTTGAAGTGTATTAAGTTTGGGCATAATTGTGAAAATAGTGGGTGTAATGTGTTCATCTAGACACCAGAGGGCATTGGATGTTTCTTAGTTGTATGTTTGTATATATATTGTATATATATTTTATATGTTTAGATTTGTGTATATAAAATGTCAAATTTTAATGTTTTGAATTTTATGAATAAAATTAGTTAATTAATTATAGGAATAAAATGTTGTGAACAGGAATGTAATAAATTGTAACATGATTTTAAGGGTAGACATGAAGGCACTTTGTAAATGTGATTTTTTAGTATAATATATGAAGAACAGGGCAATTAAGTAATTATTGTATTATTAGGATTAATTATTCAATCAGCAATAGTATTTAAGCAGAAGGGGAAGAGCTTGTAGTATCGTGCATCTGAGGAAGTGTATTCAAACGAAAACGCAGGTGTGGAGACATAGCGTTAATGTGTTTGGAGTGTTTTGCTGGAACTACGTGTTGCTGCTTGGTTCGTTATTTTTGCTAATAAAGCTGCTAAAAAAAGAAAAAAGGAGCCGTTTTCTTCCACTAGTACCTTTTGCTTTGCTTGGTTGTGACTGTTTTGGTACTAGGCTCCATTGTCGTGGTTTTGGGTGAGGGGTTTAAGTTGGTGTGTGGTGAGGGCATTCCCATTTGGAAGAAAATGAGAGAGTAGCTGAGATTTGAAATTCGTATGGTTTGGTAGGTTGCGTAGGTGTGTGGGGAGAGAGTTCCACTGTTTAGCTAAGGAGTGGGACAGCAGTAGATGGCCAGGAGGTTGTGCAGGTTTGTGGACCTGAAGGAGATTTTGTTTTTTGGATCTGAGTGAGCGATTTGGAAATATAAGGTTTTAAGGAGGTAGCAAGAGCTGGGCAGTTGTCAGGTTTAAAGATGAGCTTGTGGGCAATGCTGAGTTGTAGATAACTGAGGTAGTTAGGTAGTTCAAGCCAGTTGAGGGTGTGGAGGGGAGTGGCAGTGGTGGGATGAGTTTTTTGAATTTGTTGCAAATTTGGAGATTTTGTGGTAGCAAGATTCAAGTTTGGACCGAAGGCCAAGATGGAGATGGGTGAAAAGAGGGGCACCATACATAACGGAAGGGGGTAGGAAGGTAGATGCAAGAGTTTGACGGGTGGAGGGGCTTAGGAACCGGTTGTGCCTGTTGAGGAAGACCTAACTTTTGGTGGATTTTCTTTATTGTGGAGTGGATGTGGGTGTCAAATTTTAGTTCATCAATAATGATGCCAAGAAACTTGGTTTTGGGAACAATTTCAAGGAAGGTGTTTTGGCTCTGTGTGGTGAATGTGGATTTGTCAATGGAGTTTTTGGTAGGGGAAAAACATTAGTTTGACTTTATTTGCATTTAGTGGCAGATGGTTAGACTGCATCCAGGTTTTTGCTTTGGAGAAGGCTAGTTGGATTTTTGCTAGGAGCTCTGAGGGGGGGGGAAGGCTGAGCAGATGATTGTTGAGTCATCTGCATATTGGATGAGAGATGAGTCTGGGATGGATTGGTGAAAATTTAGGTTGAAGAGGGGAAGGAAGGGTGAGACTGAAGTTTTCTGTTGGACAGCTTGTTGGTGGTTGGACAAGTAGCTGGAAAACCAGGTGATGTTGATGAGAGAGAGGTGTAGAGTGGAGAGTTGGGATATAAGTAGGGTGTGTGAGATGGTGTCAAAGGCTTTTAACAGATCTAGGAATAGTGTGGATGCGAACTTGCCTGAGTTGCATTCGAGGTTTATGGTTTCAAGAAAGGAAAGAAGGGCAGTCATGGTGCTGTGGCCTGGGCGGAAGCTGTGTTGGGTAGGGCAGAAGATATTTAGTGTTAGGTGTGCCATGAGTTGTGCTTGTATTGTTTTCTCTAGTATTTTAGAAAGAGGGGAAAGGATGGCAATAGGCCTGAAGTTGTTGATATCAGTATTTTTACCACCTTTGTGGAGGGGGATGATAAGCATGGTGCCAGATAGAAGGGATGTAAGATTCTTGTATGGATCTATTTATAAGAATAGAGATGGGATAGGCATTGCTGTCTGCAGATTGTTTGAGGAAGGTGGGTGGAAGGTTGTCTGGTGCATTGTGACAGTTTGAATTTGAGTAGAAGTCTTTTTATACTGCTTGTGGAGATGGGTTTGAGGCAGAAGGATGTGGAGGAAGGTTGATGATTGGGATAGTGGTTGGGTTTGGAGGGGGTGGTGGTGGATGAGGGGGAGGGAAGGAGGCTGATAGTTTAGCTATGCAGTCTATGAAGAATGAGTTGGCTGGCTGTTTCAAGGTTGGAGAGGTTGGGTCTGGGCAGGGATTTGTTGCCAAGATGCAGCATGGATGAGATGGAGTCCCAGACTATTTTGGGATTTGTTGAGTGCAAGGTCTGGAGTTTGGAGTAGTGGGCTTTGCGATCTTTATTACTTTTTTGCAGAGTTTTATAGTTGCTTATACTCTAGGAGGGTGTTGGGGTTTTTATGTTTGTGATATTGTTTCCATTTTTTGTCCCTTTGGTGGAAGGCTAGTTTAGTATCCTTTGATAACCATAGGCAGGGGGTTGGTTTTGATGCGTTTGGTTCGGGAGGGGGCTTGATGATTGCGAAGGACTAAGAATGAGTGGTTAAAGTAGGAAACTGCATCATCTAGAGGAAGGGATTTTAGAGGGGACCAGTAAGTATGCTTTAAGCATTCGGAGAAAGTTAGAGGGTTGAAAGAGGAGAGGTTGCGGTTTTGGATGTAATGGTAGTGTTTATGCAGTGGAGATGGGAGACGATTGACAGAGGCTGTTAGGTGATTGCTGAGAGGATCAGGTAATGTTCCTGCTATGGTGATAAGGTTTGGCTGAGTTGTTAGGATCCAGTCAATGATGGTACCAGAGGTATCCTCTTTATTTGGTCTGGTTGGAGATTGTATTGGTTGGGAGAATTTGTACAGGTTGATTGTGTGGGATGGGGCTTAAGAGTTAATAGTATTCCAGTTGATGTTGGTATCCCAGAGTATAGAGGTTTCATTTTTTTTATATTGGAGAAGAACCAGGACATGATGTTTTCAAGAGTTTTGATATCACCAGGGGGAACATAGAGGGCAGCGATACATATGGACTTGTGGTTGTTTATTTTTAGTAAACTTACTATGATTTCAGCATTGGCAAAGGTCGGCATTTTATTGGAGTAGAGAGTTGTGGTATGGGAGGTGGGGTAGATTATTGCTACTCCACCTCCTTTTTTGTGGGCTCTCGTTACGAATGATTTGGAAACCTGATGGTAGGATTTCACTATCTTTTATATAGGTTTTCAGCCAGGTTTCAGAAATGGCGGTAATGTCTGGGTGGTTATGGGAGAGCCAGGCGTGGAGATTAGGGATTTTGTTTTTTAGGCTTTGTGCATTAAATGTTGTAAGGTGAATGGACTTTGAGTTTGTGGGTTGAGTGAAGGGTTTGGTGAGATTGATGTTAGAGATGGGTTCGGGGTTGCGGTGGATGTCACTGGCTAGTGAGAGAGATGTGGTGGAGTAGAAGAGTGAGGCAGTCTGTTGCGCAAGGGTAGTTTGGGTTGTGTGAGAGGAGTGTTTTTCTGTTATCACATTTAGGAGGGGAGTACGGGGGGGGTTGGGTTGGGAGCAGTTTTGGTTTGAAGAAATAGATTGGGTTAGAGGTAATAAGTTCATGTGAGATGGATGAGTAGGACGGGAAGTGAGGTTGATGGTAAGATGTAGTGGAGTATGTGTGAGTTATGACAAGGGGTTTGGAAAAAGTGTGAAATAAGAGAGAGTGAGATTAGTAGGGCAAATGGGGTTATAGGGAGAGATGTTATATAAAGCATTGTAGGAGAGGTGGATGTTTGGAGTCTTCTAGATCTACAGGTGGGTGGGGTTTGGCTTAGGTGTATTGTGATTGGAGAGGTGTTGGGTGGGGAAGAGTCAGGGTTTTATGACAGACCGGTACCAGTAGGAGTGAAAGGGAAGGCCTACAACAGGGTATTGAGACCAGCTATATTATATAGAGCTGTAGGCAGCAGCACAGGCTCTACATGGTGCCCTATAAGGGAGAACAGTTGTACAGACCAACCGCTATGAGCATCTACTGTGGTGCGCACTATCCTGGAGATAGGAGAACATGGATCACATACTGTGTGTTGTGGCAGGGCTAGACACTCGGCGGTGTAAACTATGGCTCTAGGTGTTTTAGTCATGTTGACTAATGTCGCCAAAGTGGGCATGCATAGTTACTAGTGATAAGTAGGTTGAGGACCCGGCCTACTCTGACTTACACCAGGGACCCTTGCTAACCGGGGGGTACATGTGTCCCTGTTGGCTAGTGTGTGCATGTCATAAAGCGCAGCAACCCTGGGTCAGTAAGCTAATGGCCGACTGGCGTCTAGTTGCCCAGTCTGTGTTACCTGGGATAGCTCTGTTCAGCAAAAGCTGGACATAAAACCAACCAGCTTGCCAAACATGAACTATTACTTGCTATCCTTAATGTCTGTTCACTGACGGTACGCAGCTTGGAAGTGGTGACATAATGATACAGAGGAGGCTGGACATTCTATGTTTCCAAGAGATGAGATGAAAGGACAATGCAGCAAAGCCATTTGGCTTGGGATCAAAACTGTACTACTCAGGAGGGGGACAGGCTAGAAATGGTGTAGGAATTGCGGTCAGAGAGAGGCTTCAGAAGGCAGTGATGGTATCATCAGAATTAATGACGGACTCATGGCAATCTGACTCCAATGTAATGATAGGGCAGTATTCATAATTTCAGCCTGTGCCTCACAGCAGGGAAGTGATAGTGAGGAAAAGAATGCATTCAGACCGCAGTTGCAGCACCTACTAGATAAAGCAGACCAACATGAATTAGTGTTGATAATAGACGACTTAAATGCACATATCTGGGAAGACAGAACAGGATATGAGGACTGCCTGGGTCCACATGGGTGGGGCAACAGGAATAAAGGAGAAGCCATTCTAGACTTCTCTCTGGCAAATGGCTTGATAGTAGCCAACACGTGGTTCAGAAAGAGAGTCACAAGATCACATACAAGAGTAGCCAACATGCAACTCAAGTAGACTTCTTTCTAGTAAGGAAACGTTAGCGCGGTTGAATCCATGACTGCAAAGTCATCCCCAGTGAAACAACTCAAGTAGACTTCTTTCTAGTAAGGAAACGTTAGCGGGGTTGAATCCATGACTGCAAAGTCATCCCCAGTGAAACAACTCAAGTAGACTTCTTTCTAGTAAGGAAACGTTAGCGCGGTTGAATCCATGACTGCAAAGTCATCCCCAGTGAAACAACTCAAGTAGACTTCTTTCTAGTAAGGAAACATTAGCGGGGTTGAATCCATGACTGCAAAGTCATCCCCAGTGAAACAGTTGGCCCACAGCATAAACCACTAATTGCTGTAATCAGCTGCAAGCAGTGGTCAGAGAAGGCTCTAAGGTCAACAGATACTAGGCTGAAAACCTGGAAGTTGACTGGGGAGAAAGTACAGCAGTACAAGGAATTACTCTGGGCTCTAGCACTCCCAAGAAGAGGGAGAAATAGGTGGAGCTGAACAAGAATGATAGCACCTAAAAACACCATGTGTTAGGACTACAGAAAAGATATGTGGCCTTGCCAGGTATGGAAATAAGGTACATAAGGACAGCTGGTGGTGGAATGCAGAAGTCCAGGAAGTCCTCAAAAGAAAGGAGGAGTGCAGGAAGAAGTGGGAGATAGAAAAGACTGACCAGCCTAGGAAGGACTACTGGTTGGCTAACAAGCTAAGAAAGCAGTTGCAATAGCAAAGAATAGGGCATCAGAGGCACTCTACCAACTTCTGGAAAGTGACTCAGTTAAGTGGCACAAAGAGGCTATATCAGGTTGCAAGGCAAAGACAAAGAAGATAGACACCAATCATAAGGGATGTCAGCAACAACCTGCTCACCAGTGCACAGGACATCAAAGGCAGATGGAAGGAGTATTTCCAGCAGCATCAAACATCCTACAATGAGAGAAGAAGAGGAGCCCACCCTAGAGGAAGTAAGAACAGCACTAAGGAAATTGAAGTCAGGGAAAGCAGCAGGCTTGGAAGAGGAAACAGCAGATATGGTAAAGATGCTGGATGAGATAGGGGACAAATGGCTCCTGAGGGTACTCATAGCAGTGTGGAGGGAAAGGCGTACCCCAGATGACTGGAGAATAAGCATACTCATGCCAGTGTACAAGAACAAAGGGGACATCCACAACTGTGGGCAGTACACAGGCATCAAACTCCTGTCACATTGCATGAAAGTTTTGGAGGGTGATTGATAAACAGATATGCAGAGTAGTAGAATGTAAGATGGGAGATGAGCAGTTCGGATTCAGATCAGGTTGCTGCACAATTGACCCAATGTTTGCAGTGAGACAGATACTTGAGAAGAAGCTAGAAATGAGGCATTCCTAGACTTGGAGAAAGCATATGACAAGGTCCCAAGAAAGCTGATTTGGGCAGTACTGGGGTGGTTTGAAGTCCCAGAAACACTGATAGAATTAGTGCATGCTACGTACAAGGACCCGCTGACTCAAGTACGAACAGTGTTCGGCCTCACAGATGGGCTCCCAGTGGGAGAGGGTGTGGGTGTACATCAGGGTTCAGCATCTGAGCCCACTGCTGCTCATAATAGTGATGGATTACATTAGCAAACGGGTCCGAAGGGGTAGATCAACAAAGTTGCAGTATGCAGATGATGTGGCATTACAGGCAGACACTTTGAGGTAGAACTTCAGCAAAGGATGGAATGCAAAACTGAAGGCACACGAGTTGAAACTAAGCACAAATAAGATGGTGGTAATGGCAGCAAATTGGGGAAAACGGAAGAAGCTGAGAACAGAGGTAAAAGGGAAGATAGTGGAACAGGTAAACAGCTTCAAGTATCTGGGAGGGGTGGTTGAGCAGAAGGGAAGTCTGAATGAAGGGGCCAAAGCTAGAATCAGAGGGGTTGCAGCCAACTGGCATAGTGTCTGGTGTAGTCTATGACAGACGAATGCCAAAGAATCTGAAAAGTAAGATGTACAAGATAGTGGTGCGACCAGTACTATATGGTAGGTACAGAAACCTGGGCAGTAATGGCAGAACAGTTGAAGCTAGAGGTGATGGAAATGAAGTGCCTGAGAAGGGTGGTAGGATGCACACTGTGGGACAGATGAAGAAATGAGGACATAAGAGCAGAAGCCAAGGTAGCTCCACTTGCAGAAAAGATCACAACGAGAATAGATTACAGTGGTTTGGACATGTGCAGAAAAGCAGAAGACAATCTGGTGAGGAACATTTGAGACAGATGGGAAGAAGGTAAGAGGAAGCGAGGACGTCCAGCAAAGAGGTGGATGGATTGTGTGAAACAGTCAGGCATGAGTGTTGAAGAAGGCAAGAGTGTGGCACTGAATTGAGAGAGTTGGTGACAGTTAACACGATACCCCAACCCCATGTAGAAAAAATGGGAAAGGGGGGGGTGATGATGTACAATTTTAGTGCCAAGTTAATAATTTAGAGTGCTTTAATTGAAAGGTGCTTATAAAGTACCACAACGATGATGATCACTCAGAGTAGCTTGTTTTTGGGGAAGACTATATAGTTTCCTGTTAAATGTTGCAGAAAAGTACACTATTGCTGCTATAATGGTGAAAATGTCATTGTAAGCATTAATTGTAACATTGTTGCTCCACCTCTTCTGATAGCCCCATTTTAAGTTGGCATTGCTGTAATTGCTTATCCCCAAGCCAGCTACATCTGCAGAAAAAATGGAGCAGTTACTTTACAAAGACACCAGCTATGTTCAACAAACACACTGCCTTACTGGCATTTGGGGAATAGTAGTAAACACGCAGTAAACTGGCAGTAAACTAAAGCTCAGCCCTTCCCTCTACTGGTCTGTGGGTATGATAAACCAAATACCTGGCAGTAGAAGGACTGCCTTACAAACCCATAGTTGGGAAATCTTTCAGTTTTCTAGTGCTACAGTAAGGAAAGATCTCTTGGAAGACTGCTTCTTACTCTGGATTTCTTTAGCTGCTGAGCTCAAATAAGAAACCCTTAAGGGTTTTTATACAATTAAAACTCTGAGGGGGAGGAAATATTCTGTTGATCTGACATTTTTTTTCTGTTTAGAAATTGTCTATGTTTTTTTTTTTTTTTTTTTTTTTTACTTTGACTGCATAAAAAGGCATATTTTATTTAATGTAACCTGATTGTTGGTTTCTTGGGATTTTTAATCCTTCAAATGTGATTTATGGCCATTTGTGAATGTTTAGATTAATTTATGTTCTAATACTGTTTTACTCAAGTTCCTTCTTTTGTTCAAAAGTTTCATTTTTAAGTTTTGACAGGAAAATTTGCTGATAATGCAGTATTCTTCTTTAGGTTTATGATTATTTGAGGTGATTGAGCAGGATAATGATTTTTTTTCAATAAATCACAATTTTGTGCAATTTCATTAAATATTTATGAGAAGAATTTTTCATAATGTTATGGTTTGTCACTGTTTTGGGCTATATCTATCAATATGGACTGAAACCCGCCTATTTCTTTTTAACAAAATTTGGGGGACTTTTGTGCAAGCATTTTGTGCTTTGAGCTGTTACCAAAACTCCTGTTTTATTCAATTTAATGTTCAGAATTGCATCCCTGCAGAAATAGACTTCAGATTGCTGTTTTGAGGAAGAATAGTGGAATTTATTCCTTTTGAGTGGCTGACTGTGTAGCCATTATTTGATATTGCTCTGGCTACTTTCGTCTCCTGACTTGATGGACTCTGATACAGTTCCACCCCCCCCCCCCCCCCCCATCATCTCCCTGGTGTAGCGGTAGTACCACAACTTTGCATGATATGAGGGTCAGACATGTCCTCCAGGGATGTACCATTCCCTGATTCAGGAATGGGAGAACAAAATTCTTTAGGTACAGGGGAAGACCCGGGTACAGAAAATTGTTTCCAGTCTCAAGTCTCCCCCCGGGATTCTCCCTCTACTGTAGTGCATGCAGAAGGGAGAGAAAAGCCCCACCACATTATAGGGCAACAGTCTCCTGTGCCTTCACCTGAGTTGTTGGCTGTAGTTAGATCCATCATCCATGCTGTATTATAGGCCAACAGTCTCCTGCGGCTTCACTAGTTGGTGGCTGTGGTTAGATTCAAGGCCAACTGTCTCCTGGGGCTTCACCTTCATTGGTGGCTGTGGTTATATCCATTATCCATGATGTATTATAGGCCAACAGTCTCCTGTAACTTCACCTGAGTTGGTGGCTGTGGTTAGATCCATTATCCATGCTGTTGGTTACTTGGATGCAAGCCCAATTTGAGGAAGCCAGTGTCCCACCCCAGAATCCTGATTTTGAAGAGGATTTGGAATCCTAGGTTTTGGAAGTGTCAAGAGTCTGACCAGTCGCACTGTTTTGATGAACAGGTTCAGAAATCTTAACAGATGTTTACCTTTCTTAAATCCTAGCCTAGACTTAGGGATGTATTCAGTAGGGAACGGTCATCAGCTGCCCCCAAAATCGGAGGGTACATTATCGTTTGGAGTTTGAAGCCTCAGATGTGGCAATCTTCCCTGCATTGATCCCAGCTTTACAGGATGTTTTTAAGAAAGCTCGATTTTTTTTTCTGTGTTGAATGAGTCTGTACGTAAAAAGTGATGTAATGTGATCCTATCTCGCCTACATTCTCTACAGATGGGTTCGGAGCCGACCCTCGGCTCCGACTCGGCCGCTATACAATAGAACGCAGTCTCTTATTGGCTGAGTTACCTGATATCCCAGGATGCACCACTACTGCTTCCCCAGATCTCGTTTGCCGCTTCTCCAGCATAGACGTGGTCTCGGACTTGGCTGAGCTAAGTGCCTCTTAGTCAATAATTTTCTGTCAAAAATTTCGCTAAAACTGACCCAAAAGCTGTTTTAACAGCTACTTATTATTGTATGACTGTGTAGTTAAAAAATTTTGTGGTAAAATTGTTTTATTTTTGGCGGTAAGTGATCCCGTTTAAGTTAGAGGGGCCTTGCCCTAGCCTACGCGTTTTAGTCAGAGCTGATTAACAGCTACTTATTGTGTGACTGTGTAATTGAAAATTTTGTGGTAAAATTGTATTATTTTTTGGTGCTAAGTGATCCCGTTTAACTTAGAGGGACCTTGCCCTAGACTACGTGTTTTAGTTTGAGTCTAGGCTATCATGTGTCTAGTTTTTTCTTTTTGAAGTCTTTGAAGTTTGGTGTTGAAGCCATGTCGAAGGAACATAGGCCATCAGGGTTCAAAAAATGTTCTAAATGCAATTATAAAATGTCCATTACGGACGATCATTCTTTGTGTTTACTGTTTGGGGCCGAAGCACCTCCAGGAATCCTGTAGCGTTTGCCACGCTTTTTCCTCTTGCGTGCTCCAAGAGAGGAAAAATAAGTTGATTTTGAAAGGATTTATTACCCCTTCCTTTGAGGAAGCCCTATCTTCTTCTTCTTCCCCGTCGAGGAAAAAAAAATCTTCGGCTCCGACCAGCCCATCGGAGCCGGCAGCAAAAAAGTCAAGGCAGGCTTCTCCGTTGGCTCCACGGACTTTGGAGCCGAGGGCGGAACGGTCTGCCTCGATGTCTCCAGCCTCAACTCCTCTGGCTTCGGAGTCGAGAGCTCGGGTGTCGAGAGGCGAGTCATCTCCATCGGCTCCACTGCCTTCGGAGCCGATGAGGGTTGCCCGCTCAGACTCTTCCCCTTCGGTGCTGAAGTCCCCATCGGCTCAGAGGGAAATTGCAGTGGTAGTGGAATCTCCCTTGGCGCCGATACTTCTCGAAACCATACGGAGCTGGTCCCCCAGTCTTTCGGAGCCGGCGGAGAAGTCGACTCGGACCCGGTCGGTCTCTTCTCGGTCGTCGAGTATGTCTGATTCGGATGTATACAGGGTGCTTCAAAGGCTTTTTCAGTCTCCGGTCTTTCAAAAGTTGGTCTCAGCTCCAGCCCAGTTGGCTCCGGAGCTGGTTTCCCACCCTGCTATCTCGGTTCCTCCTCCAACAGCTTCGGCACCGTTGGAGTCTGTGTTGGTGGAGCCGGTGGAGGTTGTCTGGTCGGTTCCGACCCTAACTCCAACCCCGCCCTTCGGGTCGGGGTTCGGTACGCGGACCTCCTCTGTCGGCACCGGGGGGGACGCTTCGGGACCGATCCTTTCGGTTCCGAGCCTCCCTCTCGGTGCGTCGGTGGCGGGAGTTCCGACTGCTGTTGTGGCCTTGGGGGTTGAACCATCCCAGGACTCTGGGGGTCCCGCCTTCAAGGCCATGAGGAGTGCCTTGGCCAAATCCTCTCTGGCCACTTCTACCATTTCACCACCACCTTCCCTTGGCACGGAGACTGGCTCCTTTGCAATCCCCCTGTCTCACAACAGCGGAGCCCTGGGGCCTGAGGCTACCCCCATCGGGGGTTCCCTTCTTCCTGGAGGTCCCTCTGAAGCATCTTCGGAGGAACCTCCCAGGAATAGACAGTGCAAGAGGAAGCACGTCGACTCCCCTGATGAGTCTCTCACCTTGGACACCGACCTCGATGATGCGGAAGGGTCCCCCAAGTCGTCCTCGGATGATGTATCCTTTGCGGACATCTTGGAGATCCTTAAGCAACGAGGCGACTGGCAGTCCAAACCCCCTTCTGCTGAGGAGTCGGTGTTCCTCAAGGCCTTCGGGGCTCAACCCTCTGCCTCCTGGGTGTCTCCGCCCTTCGATGAGCTTCTGGATTTGATCTCTCGAAGGGCGTGGGAACACTCAGACTCTGTTGAACTGGTGCCAGCTCGCCCCAATAAATTCCTTTCGGCACCCCCTGATAAGGACTTTCTTTCCAAAGGTGTGGCTGTAGATGCCTTGGTGGTGGCATCTGCCACCCAGCAAGATGTGGCAGAGGCTTCAATGTCCGTCCATCCTCCTAATAAGGAGTCTAGGAGCATGGATCGGTACGGGAAGCACACCCTTACTTCAGCAACCTGTACATTAAGGTCTCTGAACTACTTGACACATTTCATGAGACTGCAGAGGGATCTGGTTAAGGAGCTTTCGGATACCCTCTCCGGTAACTTACCTGAGCAGTTAGCCCAGACGGTTAACTCCCAGTTGGCTACCCTGTCCTCGTTATCCAACTCGTCCATGAGGCTCATTTCGTATGCAGCCAAGGGAGCGAGCAGAGCGGCGGGCACAGGTGTTGCTCTACGGAGACAAGCCTGGCTACGCCTGTGTCACTTTGCGGAGGCCTTTAAGTCTTCCTTTGCCGGCCTTCGATGGGTCCTCTGTTTGGACCCAAGGTAAAGGACACTTTGACTCGCTGCGAACAGGAGGGTAAGACTTTAACTGCCGTAGGGGCCCGGTTTTCCACTCCCTTCAGACCTTATCCCAAGGCTCAGAGGAGGGAAAATGTGGTTCCATAAGTCTCAAAAGCCTTACTCGTCGCAGCAGAGCGATTCCCCTTCTAGAGGTAGAGGAGGTGGAAATTTTTCAGGGAGACGCCGTCCCAGTGGCAGCAGAGGCCCCCGCAACACTGGAGACCGCAAGTCCTTTCGTGGCTCCTCCTCCTTCCAGCATCCCTGAAGGAGTGCCCGACTGTGCAGCTACGGAGCCAGTCGGGGGTCGTTTTTCGAGGCACCTAAAGGCCTGGGAAAGTATCACTCAGGACCAATGGGTGCTCCGAATCATCGCCGGAGGTTACACCATTCCCTTCTCTCAACCCCCCCCCCCCCACCATCCCAAAGAATCCCGGACCCGTCACCCAGTCAACGGGATCTGGCAGCCAGCGAAATTTCGAAGCTGCTTCAAAAAGGAGTCATCCAACCTGTCCCCGCAGATCAGGCTGAATCGGGGACTTGCTCAAGATTCTTTTTGGTACCAAAAAAGACCGGGGACTTGAGGCCCATTTTGGATCTCAGCAGGTTAAACCGATCAGTGAAAAAGTCCAAATTCTGGATGGTCACCTTGCAATCCATTCTCCCGCTTTTGGAGGAAGATGTTTGGATGTGCTCCATAGATCTCAAAGACGCCTATTATCACATTCTGATAGATCGGGCGTCAAGGAGACACTTGCGCTTCAGCCTAGGAGACAGTCATTTCCAGTTCTGTGCACTGCCCTTTGGTCTCACCACAGCCCCCAGGGTGTTCACCAAATGTTTGGCAGTGGTGACTGCTCACCTGAGAAGTCTAGGATTCCAGGTGTTTCCGTACCTAGACGACTGGCTCCTAACTGCCATCTCCAGGCATCTACTCTTAAAAACTCTAGCAGCCACTATCTCCCTAGGCAACTCCTTAGGAATCACCTTCAATTGGACAAAATCCGTATTGCTGCCATCACAGCGTATTCTGTTTATTGGTGCAGAAATAGACTCAAGGCAGATGTGAGTCTATCTTCCTGTGGAAAGGATAGCAACACTGCAGTCTCAGGTTCGGGTGTTACTCCTCAGATGTCGCGCTCCAGCGAGAATGGTCCTGCAGCTGTTGGGTTCCATGTCAGCCACCATTCTTCTCGTCCCCTTGGCAAGGTTGCATATGAGGATACTCCAGTGGCTCCTCTCAGTCCAGTGGTCTTATCAAGACCTTACCCTCAGTCACCACATATTGATCACAGAGACGTGCAAACAGGATCTTCGTTGGTGGCTTCTTTCCTCCAACCTGGATCGGGGCGACCCTTCGTTCCCCCATCCCCCTCGGCCACGTTGACTACGGACGCCTCCCAGACAGGGTGGGGGGGACATTATCTGGACAGGTCGGTCCAAGGCACGTGGCACTCCGACGAGAGTCTTCTCCACATCAATATCCTGGAAATGAGGGCGGTGCTTTTAACGTTGCAAGCACTGCATGATCACCTCCCCCAGGGCACGATTGCCATTCAGTCCGACAACATGTCGGTAGTCTGGTACTTGAACAAGCAAGGAGGGACCAGGTCTTACCCCCTTTGCAGAGAGGCCATGAAGGTATGGGATTGGGCGATTGCTACCAAACATTTTCTAGTGGCAACACACATTCCAGGGAGATCCAATGTGATAGCCGACAGACTGAGCAGGACTATTCTCTCCCCTCACGAATGGTCCTTGAACGACAGAGTGGTGACACAGATTTTTAAGAGATGGGGAGCTCCATGTTGCGATCTTTTCGCAACTCCCCTCAACGCAAAATGCCAGCAGTTCTTCTCTCACCCCATTTCCGGGGGAGATTCCCAAGGATGCTCTGGTCCAAGCTTGGCCCCCTGGTCTGCTATACGCCTTTCCACCGGTTCCTCTTCTCCCCAAGGTGATTCAAAAGGCGATTCGCTTGGAAAGCAAAATGATTCTAATCGCCCCATACTGGCCTCGACAAGTCTGGTTCCCCTTTCTTCACAAATATGCATTGGAGGGTCCCTGGTTCCTGGACCAAGTTCCGGACCTCTTGACGCATCAGTCAGGACAGCTCCATCAGTCCCTTCATTCATTGAGGCTAGCAGCTTGGCTACTCCTCTTCCGACAATAGTCAGGAGCCATTCTTTCGACCCTGAAGTCATGCATATTTTGTCCTCAGCCCACAAGACTTCTACTAAAAAGATGTATAGCAGTAAATGGAAGAGGTTTGCTATTTGGGCCCAACTCCGAGGATTAGACCCTATGACAGCCTCGGTGTCAGAGGTTCTGAAGTTTTTAACTTCCCTGTTCAACCAGGGTTGTTCGTTGTCTACCATCAAAGTTCAATTGGCGGCTATTTCCAATTTTCACGAGAGCGTAGAATCACCTTTAATGAGCAACAAGTTGTGTAAAGCCTTTATTAAAGGAGCTTGGCTTCTACGGCCCCCTATATCTCATCCCGCCCCACCGTGGGACCTTAACGTAGTGTTAGGTGCATTAACCGCACCTCCCTTTGAGCCGGCAGCAACCTGTGACTTAAAATTTCTTTCTTGGAAGACTGCCCTTCTAGTTGCTATCACATCAGCTAGGCGAGTTTCAGAACTTCAAGCCTTATGTGTCACATCACACCACCATACCTAGTATTTCACAAGGATAGAGTATCTCTTAGACCAAACCCATCCTTTATACCAAAGGTTTGTTCTAACTTTTTTGTTTGCAACAATCACTGGAGTTACCGTTTTTTTTCCCTAAGTATTCAAACAGAGCTGAGTATACCTTTCATAGCTTAGATGTACACAGACAATTAAGTTTCTATTTGGATAGGACACACCAAGCACGAAAAACAGATCGACTGTTTGTGTCCTTTTCGGACAGTAAATTGGGCAAAGCCGTCACGAAAGTCACTATTGCCAAATGGATCAGAGACTGTATCAGTCATTTATCGCATTTCAAATAAAGAGCTTACAGTTCCAGTGAAAGCTCATTCTACCAGGGCTATGGCCACCTCTGCAGCCTTTCATTCCAAGCTCTCTATTAATGACATCTGTGCGGCTGCTACGTGGTCTTCTCTACACACCTTTATTTCTCATTACAAATTGGATGTGGCATCTAGGGGTCGAGCTTCCTTCAGTTCCACGGTTCTCCGGACCGTTTTCCAGTGAGCCACCCAGGAATTAGGTGCTAGGGACGCTGTCCCATCTGTAGAGAATGTAGGCGAGATAAGATCACATTACATCTTTTAGTTATGTACTTACCATAACTTTAGATGTATGGGATCCATCTCGCCTACATTCCTAATAACCCACCCTCCTTCCCCCCTGCCTTGTAGGCCAGAAGAGACCGGTCTATCCAAATTCAACTGTTTCCTCTCTTGAAACACCTGGCAATGTTATGACAACAGTCTATGTGTGTGTGTGTGCATGTGTGCGGACAAACAAGATCTGGGGAAGCAGTAGTGGTGCATCCTGGGATATGAGGTAACTCAGCCAATAAGAGACTGCGTTCTGTTGTATAGCGGCCGAGTCGGAGCCGAGGGTCGGCTCCGAACCCATCTGTAGAGAATGTAGGCGAGATGGATCCCATACATCTAAAGTTATGGTAAGTACATAACTAAAAGTTTTCTAAATTCAGGGTATGCTCTGAAATGCCAGGCCTCCAAGTCCTGTTGTTTGTGGACCCTGCTTCTGTGTCATCAGTGACTGTGTCTTCATCAAACCCAGTCCCTCAAGATAAACTAGAAAAGTATCTAGAATTTCAGGTAAAGAAGCAGGCCCAGTCCGGCATGGTAGCTTTTAAAGTGTTGAACTACCAGTGTTTTATGTGGAAGTTTGTCTTGAGGTGTATTTATAGTTTAGATGAATTTGCAGCATCATTACCTTCTGAGTAGAAAGACTGTGAAAAAGATTTTTGCCAGTGTTTTTCAAGTGTCTAAACGTGCTTTAAAGAGCGACTTGGAGAGGCTGATTATGTGTCTAGAAATACAGCCTCTTTGTTGGTGGTGGTATGGAGGTATGCTTGGTTGCACAACCAAAACTTTTCTGTCAAGTTAGAAAATTAGATTGAGTGCTTTACTTGAGTCTGATTGTGTGTTTGGTACAGCTAACACTGGGATGGCATAGGGAATGTGATGCAAGGAGTGTCTAAAATATTCCATATCCCTAAGTTTTCCATCAGTAAGCAGCATATTATGGGACTACTTAAACAGAAAATGATGATTCCCGACTGTGCTGAACAGAAAGAATTACAGGATTTAATGCATTCTGCAGAACATGTTGGTAAACATAATTTGCAATGTGGTTTTGACTCTTTAGAAGCATCGTGCAGGGCTGCTGTCACTATGTCTATACTTAGAAGGCATGCTTGGCTTAAGGAGCAAAACTTGCCAGATCATGTTAAAGCTAAATTACTGGATGCTCCCTTAAACCAAGACTGCCTATTTGGCAACAAAGCAGAAGTCCTCAAAAAGATGGAGGAAAAAGCTAAATCTATACAAACTGTTAATGATTTCCTGCAAGTACAGCCTTCCAGATTTAGTAGGCATTGGCCTTCAAAGAATTGATCCTTTCCAGTGTCTTCCAGGCCTTCTCAGTCCAAACCCAGGAACAGCAGACCACCTAGGTTACAGTCTCAGGCTATGCACAGGCCTAAGCAGTGGGGGGCTCCCACTTCCAAAGCAGGGAGTAGTAAGGCACCCCCTATGGAAAAGTGGAACAATGACTTAACCTTAACCCTTCCAAGCCCTGCTCAACTGCCTGCTCCCTTAGAAGGAAAGCTCGCACTGCATGCAAAAAACTGGGAACTCATTACCCAGGACAAATGGGTTTTGAATATAGTTTCCCAAGGATACAGATTCCACTTTCACACGTTACCAACCCCAAATGGTTGGCCTGACCTACCCCCAAATCAATGGGTGGAGGCCCAACAGTAGCTTCTCTCTTCTAAGTATCAGGGCTATTCAGCCTGTCCCAGCAGAAGAAAGGGTGCAAGGTTTTTATTCAAGACTTTTCCTGGTACCCAGAAAAGACTGCTCCTGGCATCCTATCCTGGACACCTCTATTCTAAACACCTTTTTGGTAATCCCAAAATTCAAAATGCTAACACTTCAACAGCTGCTTCCTATGCTGGGCAAAGATGCCTGGTTGGCAACCTTAGACTTAAAGGAAGCTTACCTGCACATTCTAATAAGGGAATCTTGCAGGAAATACTTACTCTAAAGGGCAGGCTTCTTGCACTGTCAGTTCTCTGCACTTCCCTTTGGCTTGCGCCCAGGGTATTCACGAAGTGTCTAGCTCCAGCCATTGCATTTTGTAGGCAGAGAAAAATTCAAATATTCCCATACTTGGACGATTGTCTGATTCAGGCAGAAAGCCAGGACTTGCTATTAAAACATCTGGCATTCATAAAGAAACTTCTGACCTCTCTGGGATACACCATAAATGAAAAGAAATCTCACCTAGGACCCTGCCAACAGATTGTATTCCTGGGAGCAAGCTTGAACACAACCGCAGATGGCTTTCCTCACTCCAGAGAAACAAGTTTATTTGACAACCTGCTTCAAACTATTGGCCACAAAGACCCAGCTATCTGCAAGGAAAATTCTGCAAGCCCTGGGGTTCATGGCCTCTTGCATTCTACTAATTCCATATGCAAGACTGCATATGAGGAAACTACAATGGTATCTAAAAAGCCTATTGTGTCAACATTCTCAGGATCTGGAATCAATGATTCCCATCATTCCTTGTATAAAGAGTTCCTTTGGTGGGCAGAGGCCTGCTACAACAACAAGGGGCTCCCTTTCACTCTACCCCCTGCCGCCCAAACCCTAACAGACGCATCAGATTAGGGGTTGGGAGGGCGGCCTAATGGTTAAAGTGCTTGCCTTACAAACACAAGGTACAGGGTTTGAATTTCACAGGGGATAATTGGCTAGTCTTAAAATGTCTCGCAAGGGCATTTAGCCTAGTACTAAGCTATGAACCTATAAAAAAAACTGTGTGGGGGCTCACTTGGCAGGGCAGTGCTTTCAGCGCAAATGGAACCCGAGACAGATGCACCTGCATATCACCCAAAAAGAAATGTTAGCTGTACAGAATTCCCTGACAGCCTTCAAAGACCGCATTCTTCCAGGGCAATTATTGGTAAAGACAGACAACGCCACAGTTGTGTGGTACATAAGCAGGGGGGAACCCACTCGTACCCTCTCTGTAGACTAGCCATGGCTTTGTGGAACACAGCCTTGAGCTACCAAGTGCACCTGCAAGCACAATTCCTGCCAGACGAGCTAAATTCACTGGCAGATGATATAAGCAGAAATCTCATGGACCCACACGAATGGAAACTGGAACCAAAAATATTCAACCTCTTGAGGACCAAATGGGGGACTCTACCTCTGTTTGCCTCCCCTCAGAACTACCAATTGGACAAATTCTGCACAAGGACTTCCCACAGTCAAGTGGATGCCCTGTCCTTTACCTGGGAAAGCCTCTCAGTTTATGCCCTTCCCCTTCTGCCTCTCCTCTCAAAGGTTCTGCAAAAGATCAAACAGGACAAGCCAAGGACAATACTCATTGCACCAGACTGGTCACTCCAGCACTGGTACCCCCTCTTGCATAGTATGACACTACTGGAACCATGGCTCCTGCTTTAGACCCCTTCCCTGCTGTCCCAGCAGGCGGGCCGGATTCTGCACCCTCAGCTTCAAACCCTGAACCTTGCAGCCTGGCTAATTCCTTGAGCTCTCCAATAGCATCCCTCCGTAAGCAGGTGCTAGATGTCATTCCGGAGGCAAGGAGGCCTAGTACTAGAAAATCCTGTGCTGAAACGTGGAAAAGATACTGTTCCTGGAGCCACACTCGGGGGATGGGTACAGCGGTGCCCAGCTTACCTCATATTCTTCAGTACATAACAGAAATGCTCTACAAGGGCCTATCCTCGTCAATTAAAATTCATGTCTCTGCCATTTTAACACATTATAATACTGAGCCACCCCCCCTGCTAAAGCAATTCCTTAGTGGGGCCAAAAATGTAAGACCCCCAGGAGTGCCCCTACTCCAGCCTGGGACCTCAACTTTGTATTGGAAAGCTCACTCTCCCTCCCTTTGAGCCAGCTGCAACTGCAGAGTTGAAATTCCTTTCTTGGAAAACAGCCTTCCTTCTAGCCATCACTTCAGCTAGAAGAGTGACAGAATTACAGGCCCTTATGGCAGTGGAACCCTTCATTATCTTCCATGCAGATTGGGTTTCTCTCAGGACCAATCCTTCCTTTATGCCCAAAGTGGGTGTCTAGTGTGGCCCTAAATCAATCCATTCATTTGCCTACTTTTTTCCCTAATCCACAAAACAAAAGGGAACTAATACTGCACTCTCTGTATGTGCACAGACAACTTAGATTTTATTTGGACAGGACTAAGCCTCTCAGAAAATCTGAACAGCTGCTAGTTGGCTTTGCTGCAGGGACAGAGTGGAAGGCCATTTCAAAGCAAACCATTTCCAAATGGATAGCTCATTGCATTAATTTCTGTTATAAGCACTATGGAAAACCTACCCCACATGGGATAAAATCAAATTCCACCAGAACTGCATCTACCTCTACAGCCGCATGGACATCCTAGAAGCTACTACCTGGAGCTCTGTACATACTTTCACCAAGCATTACCATTTACCAGTTTTCTCTAAATCCAGAGCTGGCTTTGCCACTGCAGTCTTGCAGGGCTTAATAGCTGTCCCTAATACTCTCTAACTTCCTCCTCCCTTCCTTAGCTTTGGGAATCGACCCAAATGTGATGACTGCAACAGTGAAACACGAAGAACATAGTACAGTTGTGTACACTTAATGTAAATGTAGATGTAGATGTTAGAGTGTATTCACTGTTGCAGTCCTTGTTACCCTAACTCCAGCCCCAGACTTCTCTTGGCTCTACCTTTCCTTCTTGTTTGGTGTATTTAAGCTTTCTGGTGTATTTGCTTTTTGATGGAGGTGTACCATAACATATAATTGCTTCCCATTGTGGGGGCAGCTGACATCTGGGGCAAGAAAAACTGATGTAATGGCGTCGGCTGCTTGTTTTATACCCCTGACGTCATGGAAGAAGAGTCAGCATCCAACGCAGAAATCCAAGACTATGGTATTCAGGCCGGCTGAGGGCTACCTGTAGGCAGATAACCCAAATGTGATGACTGCAACAGTGAATACACTTAAACATCTAAATTTATGTTAAGTGTACACAACTGTACTTTTTCTACTTAAGAATTTTCTTGGTACCCAAAAAAAGAGCTTTAGTGCTGACCATTGTTGGATGTATTCTTTCTGAATACTTTTGTTAAGGTTCCCATGTTCAGGATGCTTACCCTGCAGATGATTCTTCATCTTCAGCCAGACCGCGGTTTCATGGTGACACTGAACCTTAAGGATGTGTGTCATCATATCCCTAGTACTCATCACTTTAGGAGATATCTGAGATTTGTTGTGTTTGGCTGACACTCCGTTCTCTGTGTTGTTCTTTGGGCTCTCCACCGCACCTACAGTGTTTGCCAAATGCTTTGCTTCAGTAGTGTCTCATTGCTGGACTCTGGTCATTCACATTTTTCCGTACTTGAATGATTTGTTAATCTGTGCAGAGTCTGCATTTAGGCGTTTGGAATCACCTAGAGAAGGTCACAACCTTACTGTCCCAGCTAGAGTTCATATTGAACCTTCAGAAGTCATGGCTGACACCCTTGCAAAGTCTTGTTTTGCTGGGGTGCTTAGTCCGTGCTGACAAAAGGAATGGCCTTCCTTCTGAAGAGGAGGAACTTTGTCTCATCAAGCGATTCCTAAAGATTCTAGGACTGATGCCATCCATGATTCCCTTGATGCTACTGGAATGTCTCCACATGAGGGAAGATTCAGTGGTAAGTTCAAATTGTTGGACCCAGCACCACCATTCCCTGGAAACCCAGTGGCTGATGTTGGTCTTCATCAGATGAGAGTTCCAGTGGTGGAGGGCACAATTTAATATCAGTCCAGTTCTTCCCTTGCAGACCTGTCCAGACAGATTCGTCTAACTTTGCTTGGGGAGCTGTGTCCGTGAAAGTTCAAGTGCTGGACGCTTGGAGGCCCAAAGATGCACCAAAGCCCATCAGTGTTAAAGAAATGGTGGTGTAACATGCGCTGAAGTCTTTCACCACAGTTGGCCTCTGGGTCCTCTTCTTGTGGTTAAAGACAACACTACAGTAATTCTATGGGTACCTGGTCATATCCTTTGTAATTGTTGGCAATGATAGCTTGTGAACTGGGTTTAAAGCATTCTCTGATTCTATGGGGATCCTATATTCTTTCAGAGCATAATGTTGTGGCAAACTAACCAAATCCTGGCAGACCTGCACAAGTGGGAGCTGAAGGCTGTAATGTTTCAGGATCTAGTCCAGATGTTGGGGACACCTCACATAGAGATCTGTTGAACTTATTTCAGAACAGACAGCTGGAAAAATTCAGTTCAGGACATCTTTGAAGCCGTGATTGGAATACAGACACACTGTCATTCCCATGGCTGGGAAAGTTTCCGTATTCATTTTCTCCCTTTCCATTGATTCCCACGGTACTTCTAAATATTCAGAAATAAGTAGCAAAATGATTGTGGTTATTCCCCATTTGGCCTGGGCAATGTTTGTTATCCCTTTTAATGGAATTGGCCAAGGGAAATTACTACGTTTCCTCACAGACTGGATCTGCTCACACAGCATCAGGAGTGAATGGTACATCATAGCTTGGGGCAATTGCAGCTGACATCCTGGATGATTCTGTTTTGATACCTTTTAGGCACTTCTTCTACGAGGATGTGCAGCAGATATTTAAGGAGGCAAAAAAACTTGCAACTAGAAAGTCTTGTGTTTTAAAAGTGGAATAGGTGTTCTAGGTAGTGTCTGTCCAGTAACAGAGGACCTGAAATAGTTTCAGCCCCTCTGGTTTTGAGATATTTGTCTGAGTTACTTGGAGATGGGTTCTCATATGCATGTATCAAAGTGTGTCTTGCAGCCATCTCCGATTATCTGCTCAAGGATCCCCCTCTTTCATCTTTATTTTGTTTAGCAGTTTATGAAAGAAGTGTTTCATGTGAAACCCCTTTGAAAATGAATTCCTCCGCCTTGGTATCTCAACTTGGTTCTTGAAAAATTGATCTAGTTTCTGTTTTAACCTGCCTCTTAGGATGATTGAAGGTTCATTACTTACTGTTTTACTCATTGCTGTGATATCTGCAAGGCAAGTCTGAGCTGCAAACTCACGGTGGGCCCAACCCTATTTGATTTTTCACAAGGACAGGGATGTGTTGCTCACTGTTCCATCATCCATGCGTAAAGTTGTTTATGTATTTCCCTTGAATCAAGCCATCAGTCTCCCAGTGTTCTACATAACTTGCCTTAGTGGCAGCACCCATCCTCCATACCCCAGACTGGGCTGTGTTCAGGACAGGCAGCCATCCTCCATACCCCAGACTGGGCAATGGGTTTCAGCCTCTTTGATTTGATTGTTAAATTTATTTTGATATCATACTGTGATTGGCAGTGACTTTACTCTTGCTAGATGATTCTGGCTTCAGGTACTTTCCTCCTTTGTGGAAATGAAAAGCCTGAACACTCAAGTCCTGTGACAGCTGTAGGCTTCCCCCTCCGGATATGCTCAATCAACTGTCACAGGAAAGGAGGAGTGGGGGCTGAGCTTTTGAAAGCTGGCCATTACTGGGTTACCTTGGCAGATAACCCAAAATGCCTCTGAGGCAGTGAGGATTTCAAGCATGCACTGTTACAGGTAGTTGGGATTTAAGCTACTGAACTTTATAATGACATCTACTAGTGAGTTAACAGTTGAGTGTGGACATTTATGTGGAATGTTTTACATTTTAGGACAAGTTTGCATTGGTTAGGATGTTTAGAAGATGCTTTTTCTGATGAATTAATTTAGATTCATGTCTCCCAGAGTGATACATTTGGTTGAAAAGGTTTTTGTAATCCTATACAGCTGCATATTGTTTGCATAATGTATATATATAATGGGGAAAGATGAATTCTGAGAGCGTGTCCAGCCGACACAGGAAGAAGGCAGAAGGAAATGAGACTGTCCATCAAAGAGGTGGATGGATTGTGTGAGAGAAGTTCTGTAATAGTCAGCATGAGTGTTGAAGGAAGGAAAGTGGCATTGACTAGGGAGAGATGGTGACAAGTGACATGATACCCTAACCTCATGAAGAAAATGAGGGAAAAGGAGGATGATGGCATCCAGCTGAGAGACTGAGCCTGTCACTTGCTTAGTATTCTTTCAGTGAGTGCAGATGCACGATACGTTTGTTAAAAGCCAGTTTCAGCACCAGTGGACTTTGGCCTTTACCTAACTGTTAAACTGCTGTGGAGTACGTTTGTCTGTATAAGGAACATGAGGAACTGCCCCCCCCCCCACAAAAAAAAAAAGTAAAAAAAAAAAAAAAAAAAAAACAAATTTGCAGCTTGTTGAAAGTGCTTTTCATTGTTATTTTTGCTGCTTCATTATTTGCTTGAAAGTTCTTTGTCAGAGTTGCAGGATTCCTTCTGAAATGCTTCAGCAGCCAGATTGAATCTGTTATGTGCATTTGAACAGCTTGTTTTTGCCAAGATTGTTGGGATGTTGGCGGTATTTTTGACAAGGAAGATAGAGCCAGCTCAAATTGGGATGCCTGGTTTCTTGTAGTACAGTGATGTCACTGCAGGAGTGGGTGGTGCAGTGTTTATCTGTTAGCCAAGATGCAGTGAAGGCATGGAGTTTGGATTGTGCTATCCAGGTGTGAGTTGCTGGCTATTTGTTATTAATGCTGAATGCTACTGTGAAGTATTTTGATTTGTTTGGTTAAAATAGGCTGCTTGATGGGGTAGATATGCCTGAGTATAATTTTCTGTCACCAGAGCTCAGTAGAGTTAGTACCTACAGAAAGAACATGGGTAATGTTTTCCCTGAAAAAGACTTTTTTGTATTGACAATAGGGCTGTTCCAGCTTTTAAAAGATTAGAAGTACAGATAATATATTTTAGATTGTCTTGCCACCATGAAGGTGGCGAGTTGTATTTTTGTAGTTGTATATCGAGTCGTGTTTATATTTGGTGAAGGTTAGGGTTAAAGAAGGAAGTGCAGTATCGTGCATTTTTTTCTTTCCGTTTTGAATATGGATGTGTTGGTTTAAAGAAATCAGTGATTTAGTAAATCAGTGCTGTAGAATAGTGTGGACAGTTTGTAATAAACTATTTTTTGTTATGTTGAAAGGCAGTGGTTAGGTGGCTTAATAGGAGTAGCCTTTGGATGAAGGTTGGCTCTTTGGCTAAGTTGTCAAGGCACGGCTTTGGGTGCTTAACAGCTGGTATTTTAATTTGACTGGAGTTTATCGTAATTAATGACAACGATCAAGTTCAGATTATTAAAAAAAAAACAAGGGTAGTAAATAAGAGGCCTGCCGAAATGATATTCTAGACTTGAGCCTGGGAAGTTAACTTTTAGTGTTTCTCTAGAGCTATGTACAGAGGTGTAGCCTGTCTTAACAGCCTGAATATTAATTAGTAACAAATTTGTTGGATTTATTGGACAGATGGATGTAGAACCTAATAGCCCCAGAGATCAGGTTACTGGCCACAGGACAGTGAGATGGAGATAATAGCCAATTTTAGCTTGCTCGTCTTGTTTGTGGAGGGTATATTTAGGTCTGTAGTGAGAGTATCACCTGCCTGGGAACAGATGATCCACCAACATGGAAAGCATGAGAACTGGGCTGTTTCATTTGCTGAGCTGTGAGAAGGCAATATTTCAGGAAGGTTGTTTGTGCTGAAGTGCAAACATACAGCCCAACATTTCACACCCTGTTTTATCATTGTGCTCAGTGGCTATGAAGAGGAAGGTCTGCTGAGCCGTGTGTTCATTGCCAGCCAAACAAATAATGAGGTTTGGATAACTTGGTCCCATCATGGGTGGATTTTACCTAAAATAATGCAAAAAGAAATGGCTGAACTAGATGGGCCTTTTACAAGGGGCAGCAGAACTACTTCCAGGTTCATGCATTGCACTGGTGTTAACATGCATGTTAGTGTTAGGAGAACTTTGTTGTACCAAAATCCTGTGACAAGGCAGCACTTGCTGTATAAAATACAGGGCAGTGCTTGTATAAAATAACCAGATACTATAAATGAGTTGGGATTGTGTCTGGAGATTCAGGTGACTGAGAGTAATTGTCGTTTGGCATTGTACTGTATATGGGAGAAATGCCTCTGCAGTTAAAGATATTGCCATCATGACTAGGACATTTTTTTGGGATATAATGATCCGTAGAGGCTTGGGAAGAGATAGCATACCTCCCTGTATGGTGAAGGGGCAAAAAAAAAAAATCTGTGTACTGTTCTCTTCTTAACAGTGTGGAGTATGTTTGTCTGTATAAGGAACATGAGGAAGTTATAGTAGCTGATGGCAGGTACGCAAACAACTGTGTAGAAGCCACTTCATGAAAAGTAATGCTTTTCATCTGGTTACATTTTTTTGTCAGGGTTAAAACAAAGAGTGAGAAGGTCACACTGAGTAAAAACTAAATGAAAACTCCAGCCAAGCTAGAACTTCCAATGAGTGACCTCTCAAACCTCCTGTAACAGAGGCACATGGGATATATGCAAATGACCCTTAATATCAGGTGTTTCAGCTATATAGCGATTCTGATTGCCCATGATTTTTACGTTTGAAGTCGTTTTAATGGACAAATGTTAAGTTGTCAATCTCGCCTTCATTCTTGCTTGATGGGTTCGGAGCCGATCCCTCGGCTCCGACTCGGCACTTGCTAAGCTCGAGAGTCTCTTTCACCAGCTCGAGGCAGCCCCATATCCCATGATGCAAGGCAGTAAATACCCAGATCTCGTTTGCCGCTTCGCTTAGGAGGTCTTCTTTTTACCAGCTCCTGGTAAGTTGTTCACTTTTGTGATTTAAGCCCCTTTTTTAGTCAAAAAAACTCTTTTATTGATAGTTTAAGTTATATTCTACCCTTTCTGACAGAATTTTCCTGTCTCCTTTAATTTTTTGTTAGTCAATTTTTCCCTATCCCATCCCCCCCCTGTTAGGGTGTGTGTGTGTTGGATTTTATAGAATACCTTTTTGGTATTTGTGTAAGTTAATTTAGACTGGTGTTGTGTGTGTGTGTTGTGTTCTCAACACTATGTCTAAGGAGAGGGTCTCGGGTTTTAAGAAGTGTGACTCGTGCTGTCAGAAGATGTCTCTGACAGGCGGTCACACTTCTTACCTGTATGTCTGGGCCCTCTTCACCTGCAGGACTCCTGTGCTATTTGTCACTCCTTCAGCCAGAGAGTCCTGCAGGAGAGTAATAAGTTGATTCTTAGGGGCCTTCTTAAGCGGAGGGCTCTCCGGCTAAGTCGGCTCCACCAAAATCAACTAAACCTGCCAAGGCCCAGGCTTCTGTTTCTAAGCCTGCGGCCTCGGCTCCGACTTCATTGAGTCGAGATCGGCTCGGCTGGGGCCGATTCTGGATTGACAAAGCTTTCGGGCGCCGATGGCTATCGGTGCGAATCTGTTTGACCACCGATGTCGGCTCCGATCGGTTCCGACACCCATGTGGCACAGGCATCGGTGTCGGGTCCGATCGGCTCCGCCACCGTTACCTTTGTGGCTGTAGCGGCTCCGGCTGGAGCCGATACATCGAGCTTCCTGTCGGCTCCGAGAAGTCGGCTCCGACAGGATCTATTGTATCTGCTCCGATGGCTCATTCCAGGAAGAGGTCGAGGTCTCCTTCCTTGGAGCCGATACTTTCGGCGCCGGCTTCACCTCTTCTATCGGAACGGAGCCATCGGAGCCGATCTTCAAGGTCATCCAGGTTATCAGACCATGACCTAGAGAGAGTGGTCAGTAGATTACTCAAGTCACAGGTACTGGCCCAAATGTTACACAGTCCGTCTCAACAGGCGACTGTTGGCCCACACCCCGTTACTGTTCCTCCTTCAACTCTACCCCAGAGTTTGGAGTTGGAGTCTTCGGGAATGGTTACTGCTACGGCTGGAGGACGGATACCCCCTTCTGTTCCTTCAGCCTCTACTCTTATCTCCTCTTCCTTAGAGGGATTCGGTGGTCGGGCTTCCATGGTCTCCTCCGAGGGGGTGAGTGGCATCGGACCCTTGTCCGAGCCAGCTCTTCCCCTTGGAGCCTCGGCCTTGGTGAGCTCGGCTCCGACATCTGCCTCGGAGACTTCCCTTCGGTGGCCCTGGAGTTCCTAGCTCTTGGGCGGGTTCTCTCGGACCTGCCTGGGAGGGAGCATTCGAGGTGATGAAGAGTGTACTGGCCACTGGTATCAGTCAGCAGTCTGTTCCGTAGCTCCTCCCTCTATTGTACCTGTTGACATCTCTGCCACTTCTCTTGCTACAGGACCCAGAGATCCTCCGCCTCAGGTTTCCCCATTGGGAATTTCCCCTCTTCCGAGGATTCTCCTGATGTTTGGGAGATCCTCCTAGGAAGAGGACTTGTAAGAGGAAGCATGTAGACTCCCGAGTCTGTCACTTCGGATACTGACTTTGATGAGTCAGAGGGATCCCTAGATCCCCTCTGAGGATGTCTCCTTCTCAGACATCCTAGAACTTCTGAAACAGAGGAAACTGGCCCACCAGCAATCCCTCTGAGGATGAGTCAGTATACCTAGAGGCATTTGGATCTCGGCCCTCCACCTCCTGGGTATCTCCGCCTTCGACCCCCTTATGCAGGTGATTGCAGAAAGGCGTGGGCAGTTCCTGACTCTGCAGAGCCAGTCCCTCGGAGGCCTTCAAAATTTATCACCGCCCCGCGCGACAAACAATTCCTTACTAAGGGTGTCCCCGCTGATGCCATGGTGGTGGCTGCGGCCACCAAAAAGTAACTTGCAGATCCTTCCGTGCCCGTCCATCCTCCTAATAAGGACTCTAGGACCATGGATAGGTACGGTAAGCGGATGTTTTCCTCAGCGACCTTTGCTATGCGTTCGCTGAATTACCTATGTCACTTCACCAGACTCCAAAGGGATATCCTGAAGGAGCTGGGGGAAGTAGTTCAGGATCCTACAGCTGAAGGGGCTCAAGAAAAAATTGCTTCTCAGCTAGGAACCCTCAATTCCATTGCAAACTCCTCCATGCGGCTAATATCTTATGCTGCGGATGGAGCGAGTAGAGCCGCAGGCACAGGTGTGGCTCTTAGACGCCAAGCCTGGATGCGGCTATGTGATTTTGCGGATCCCTTTAAGGCGTCCTTCACAAATTCTCCCTTTGATGGGTCAGCTTTGTTTGGCCCTCAGGTGAAGGAAACCTTGACCAGGTGCGAGCAGGACGGCAAGACTCTTTCTGCTGTTGGAGTCCGTTTTCCACCCCTTCTAGGCCTTATCCCAAAGGACAGAAGGGTGGGAAGATGTGGTTCCGTAAACCCCAAGGAGTCACGCCGGATTCACGTGGCCAGTTTACCCCTAGAGGCAGAGGGGGTAACAACAACAGACGCCGCTCTAGAGGCAGAGGGGGTCCGAAAAACCAGGGAAACAGGGAGCCTCTCTCTGATAAGCCTTTTCAGCATCCCTGAGGTGTTGCCCGGCTGTCCCTCCTTGGAGGCAGTCGGGGGAAGATTATCACTGTACCCAGAAGCCTGGCATTCCCTCACTCAAGACAGCTGGGTACAGTCGATCATATCCAAGGGTTACATAATTCCTTTCGAGGAAAGTCCTTCGCCTCAAGTTCCCTTCCAGACGTACCACCCGGTCTAAGGGACATTGCAGAGTTAGAAATCAAAACTACTGCAAAAGAGCCATTCAGCCAGTTACAATAGACCATTCAGAGCCGGAATCTACTCAAGGTTCTTTTGGTCCCCAAAAGACGGGAGACTGGAGACCAATATTGGATCTCAGCAGACTCAACAAGTCTGTCAGGAAGACAAGATTCGAATGGTCACTCTTCAGTCAATTCTGCCCTTCTTACAGAAGGACAACTGGATGTGCTCAATAGATCTTCAGGAGCGTACTATCACATCAAAATTCACAGGCGCTCCAGGAGATTTCTCCGCTTCGGCTGGGGTCCAGTCACTTCCAGTTCAGAGCCCTGCCCTTTGGTCTCACTACAGCCCCAGAGTGTTCACCAAATGCATGGCAGTGGTCACGGCTCACCTGAGACGTCAAGGATTCCAGGTGTTTCCGTATCTCGACGACTGGCTCCTGTCAGCCACCACCAGGCATCAGCTTATACAAGACAGGGATTACACAATAGACCTTTGTTCTCATTTGGGCATCTCAATCAACTTGAAAAGTCATCCTTATCGCCCTGCCAGTCTATTACCTTCATAGGTGCAAACTTAAACACTGTTCGGATGTCAGCTACCCTTACAGAACAAAGAGTTTCAGACATTCAGACTCATGTCAGGATCATTCTGGCCAGCAAGAAAATACAGGCCAGAATGGTTCTAAAGGTATTAGGTCTCATGGCTGCGGCCATTACTCTTCTTCCCTGGCTCGATTCTACATGCGCCTTCTTCAGTGGATGCTGTTCACACAGTGGTCATACCAGCAACTTCCAATCGTCACCAGATTCTGGTGACACAGACATGCAAAGAGCATCTTGCTTGGTGGATCACATCGTCTCAGGTTCACCAAGGCAGGTGCTTTGTACCTCCGTCCCCGATAGCCACTGTCACCACGGATGCCTCCCTGATCGGGTGGGGGGTCATTATCAGGGCAGGATGGTTCATGGGAGGTGGCAACCGTTCGAGTACCATCTGCACATAAATGTCCTGGAGATGAGAGCAGTGCTTTTAACGTTGCAAGCCCTCAACGACTTTCTTCCCGTAGGGACAATTGCAGTCCACACAGACAACATGTCTGTAGTTTGGTATATCAACAAACAGGGCGGAACCAAGTCCTACCCCTTGTGTCGAGAAGCGCTCAGACTTTGGCAATGGGCGATCTCCTCTCATCGGTTTCTGGTAGCAACGCATATCCCTGGGAAAACCAACATTATAGCGGACAGATTGAGCAGAGCTATCCTCATGCCTCACGAGTGGTCTCTCAAGCAATCTATAGCGGAAGAGATTTTTCTGGAATGGGGTCGTCCATGTTGCGATCTTTTGCTACTCCCCAAAACAGCAAATGTCCAGACTTCTTCAGCCTCTTCCCTCTATCAGGCCATCCCCAGAGGCGCTCTGACCCAGGATTGGCCCCAGGGACTTCTTTATGCCTTCCTCCATTTCCTCTGATCCCTCAGGTGATCCAGAAAGCTACCGTTTGAGAGCCAAATTGATTCTCATTGCCCCTTACTGGCCTCGACAAGTTTGGTTCCGTTCCTCCATCATCACCTTTTGGTGCAGCCGTGGCATCTGGACCCAGTGCCAGATCTACTGATTCACCAATCCGGTCAGCTGCACGGTCAATCCCCTCTCTCAACCTCACAGCATGGTTGCTCCACTTCCTTCCTTAGCCAGGCTTCCTTTGATCTCTAACCCAGTTAGAGACATCATAGTAACTTCACTAAAATCCTCTACCAGGAGGATTTACACAAGCAAATGGAAACGTTTCTCTTATTGGGCTAAGGCCCAAAATATTGATCCTTTTACTGCCCCTGTTCAGGCAGTTCTGGACTTCTTAGCAGAGATTTTTCATGCAGGCTCCTCTTCTTCCACAGTCAGAGTTCAGTTGGCTGCTATTTCTAATTTTCATGTCGGGATAGCAGATCATAATATTATGTCCCATAGGCTCTGCAGGGCCTTCTTGAAAGGAATTTTCCTACTAAAGCCTCCAATCAGGAATCCTCCTCCTCAGTGGGATCTAAATTTAGTGCTGACATCCTTAATTCTTCCCCTTGAGTCAGCTGTTTCTTGTTCCCTGAAATATCTTTCTTGGAAAACTTTATTCCTAGTGGCTATTACATCTGCCAGGAGGGTGTCTGAACTTCATGCTCTTCGGTTCGACCCCTATTTGATTTTCACAAAGACAGAGTATCTTTGAGAACTAATCCATCCTTTTTACCTAAGGTCGCTTCAAAAACAATCTGAATCAATCCATTGATCTCCGGTATTTTTCCTAACTATTCAGATAGAGCTGAACAAAAGCTACATTATCTTGGCGTCCACCGTCAGCTCAGATATTATTTGGACAGAACAAAAAATTTAGAAAATCTGATCAACTTTTGTTTCCTATGCGGATAATAAAAAGGCCTTCCTGTTTCTAAAGTGACTTTGTCCAGATGGCTTTCTTGGTCATCACTGAAATTTATACGATCAGGGGAAAACAGCTGTGCTCAAAACCTAAAGCACATTCAACTAGGAGTTTAGCTACTTCTACAGCTTTTCAAGCTAGACTGCCTTTGGACACTATTTGTGCAGCGCCACTTGGGCCACTCCTCACACTTTTGTTTCCCATTACAAATTGGACTTGGCCTCCAGGGACAGGGCCAGTTTTGGCTCTACAGTTCTCAAGAGTTTGTTCCATTGAGCCACCCAGGATAGAGGTGCTAGGACGCGGTCCCATCAAGCAAGAATGAAGGCGAGATTGACAACTTAACATTAAGAAGTTATGTACCTACCATAACGTTCCATGTTAGTTGTCTTCTCTGCCTTCTTTCTTCGACCCTCCCTCCTTCCCCCTGGCCTGGACAGACCTTGTATAAGAAACTTTTATGCTAAAGACCATTCAGACCTGGTCCTTTTTTTCCATTTGTAAGTTTCTTCTTCCTTTGGGAAGTATTTTATGCTTGGTATTATTGCCCTTTGGCAACAAACGAGATCTGGGTATTTACTGCCTTGCATCATGGGATATGGGGCTGCCTCGAGCTGGTGAAAGAGACTCTCGAGCTTAGCAAGTGCAGAGTCGGAGCCGAGGGATCGGCTCCGAACCCATCAAGCAAGAAAGAAGGCGAGAGAAGACAACTAACATGGAACGTTATGGTAGGTACATAACTTCTTATTTCAGGCCAATAAAACCAAACCCCACTAGCTATTTTATCAGGGTTGTAATTTCTCCTTTGGTGCCAACAACGCCTTTATTTTTTCCAAAGTGCAGCTACCATGGAGATAGATGGTAGGGAAGTAGTGGTATACACACTGTGGTATGCAGGGTCCACTTTTTTTCTTTTTAGTAGAAGACTGCATCAACCAATTTGCTTTTTCAAGTGTGTATCTCCTGTACATGAATCATACCCTACAAAGCTGGGGACTGCCTGAGGAGTGGAGGAAGGCAATTTCTTAGTGCTGTTAAAGTGATGGTTGGGTCGGTGAGAAGTAATGAAAGTCTTGGCAAAATGTACATGTAAGTAGCTGAAGATTATCTAATGGAATAATCCCATTTTGACATAAGGTGGCTGCCAGCAGCTAACCTTGCTACATATTTCTCCTAGTCAGAGTTTGCAGTTTACTCAACAGGTTTGGTCGTTGGCTTTCTTGGCACAGTACTAGGAATGAATAAGGAAAGCTTTGTTTAAAGTTGGATGCTAGCATAATGTACGCAGTAAATGCATAATCATACATTTGCAGTCCAGTACTTTACCTTCTAGACCATAAATGGTTATTTAGGCTCTCTTGCAACCTCCTCTTGGGAACTGTTGTAGCTTGATCGAATGCTGTTGTCATAATATTAATATTTTCCTTTTCGTTTTTCTTTATAGAAAACATTTACACCTAATATTATCAGCAGGAAAGCCAAGGAAGAGTAAGTATTTCACTGCCAAGATGTACAACATGTTTGCTGATTCTCCACCTTTTAGTAAACCTCCGTTTTCTTTTGCAAACCCTAACAAAATAATAGTAGCACTACTGGGAAGTGAATTTATTTCTGCAGTGTTTCATCTTAAGCCCCCTAACCTCTTCTCTCTTTTTGCAGTGTTTGGCAGTAGTTAATAATCTTCCTTACCTTGATTGGGACAGCTGCCTGCAGCTGAATGCATCCAAGGAGCTTCTTTGTCTGCAGAGGTGGGGGCGGAAGGTGTAATAGATTAAATATGTCTGACATACAGAGAAAAGCATGCCATTGTTATCAAAATGTATACTAGGAAAATAGAAGCCATAACTGTGTATTCTGGTGTGAACTCTGCAATCTTATGGCAGCCAGTGATATTTCCTGTTTGAGACCAGGAGTTAGGATGGTGGCCCTTGGTGTGCATGTTGTTTGTGAACCTGCATCTTAATGGTAGCTACTGATGCTTCTTGTATTAGGCTATACATCCTGTTGATTGGACCCTTTGTACATTTTATTTTGTAACCTCCATGACAGCAACCAGCATTACTTACTGCCTGAGACAACACATCCTGATGATGGCCCTTGGTGCGTATTGTTTGGGTCTCTGCATTTCTATGGCAGCCACTGTTGCTTGCTGTTGGCGATCAAGCATTCTGGTAATGGCCTCATTCGTATTATACCACGATCCTACAGACTGATGGTGACTATTTTAACTGAACATGAATTATGTTGGTCTCCTTTCTCATGTGTTTGACCTCCAAAGCTGAAGTAATAGCCAGAAAGATTGAAACAAGATTTCCCTGCTTAGTTTAGCAGAAGCATAACGACATCAAGTGAGAATGGAAATTAAACCAGGAGTAGATAAAAGTCAGGCAGCAACTGAATGTGCCAAAAAAAAATAAGAAAGACTATAAGGTAAAGGATCAGGTGAGAGGGCAAGAAATGTGGAAAATGCATACATATAGTTGCAAATATAGAAAACTCTTGGATCAACCTCATGTTGATTAGGATCAAATGCAGGAATGGTTAATGAGAGATGAATTTAAACCAAAAGACGAAATGTTAATATTGGCAGCCCAAGATAGTGGACTACGTACACATTGGTTTATGAAGTGCATTGAACATGTGGGAGAAATAGACAAATGCAGGTTTTGTAAAACAGAATTGGAAACAGTTGCACATGTTGTTGCTGGTTGTGACATACTAATGGCAGAAGGACTGTATACTGAAAGGCATAATAATGTGGCAAGACTGTTGCATTGGGGATTGTGCAAACATTATAATACTGAAGTAGCTGAAAAACACTGGAAAGATGAGCCACAAAACATTATAGAAAATGAAGTTTATATCACATGGGATCAGAGATTACAAACAGTTCAGAAAAGAGATGCGAGAAAACCAGATAGTCCATGAAAAGAAAACAAAAAGTAACATTGATCATAGAAATTGCTACTCCCAGTGAATATAGTGTCTTGCATGCAGAGAGAGACAAAGTTATAAAATAACAGGATTTGCAGGCAGAAACGAGGCAATGTGGAAGAAGGATACACCGTTCTAATAGTAGTAGGAGCAGCAGGTCTTATAAAAAAGAATTTACAGTTGCACTTGGATATGTTATCGATACATGTAACCGTACGAATTGCAGGAGTCATTACTGGGCACATCAAGGATGCTGCAAAAAGCACTTCTAGCCAACATCAAAGATAGAAACAATGTTAATTTCATGAACTTTAGTCATACTTTGACTTAGGAATGGGGTTTGTTCCCGTCATGACATTAGAAGCCCAAAAGACTTGGAGAAATTAAAAAAAAAAAAAAAAGAATAGGAAATGGTTCCTTAGCTAGATTCAAAAAGGTATTGTCAACTACCCCTGAAAAAGTACTCACTGTATATAATGTCCTGCAAAATTCATTTCTTTGTGATTTTAAGTCTGTTAAGCAAAGCATGTGATAAAAGAATAAAAGTACAGATAAGGAAAATGTAGTCCTTTTTAGTTTTTAGCTCATTTTTATTTTATATATTTTCAGCCTGAAAGATGATGCATTTCAGAAGAAAGAAAAGAAGGGAAGAGAACGTGAGAATCAGCGTGATGGCCGTGGTAGAGGACGGGGAAGACCAGAGGTTATCCAGTCTCATTCCATCTTTGAGCAAGGACCAGCAGAAATGATGAAAAAGAAAGGTGCTTTACATGCTGAACTGGTATTTTGTTTCTCTGGGATGTGTCTGTGGTTCTCCCTAAAGAACCACCTGTTAATTATCACATGGGCACGTTTTACCAATAACACATAGGAAGAATGACCCACTGGTTCCTTTTCCCAGGATGCATTAACAGGTACCCAGGTTCAGTTATGCCAGGATGCATTAACAGGTACTCAGGCTCAGTTATGCCAGGATGCATTAGCAGGTACCCAGGTTCAATTATGCCAGGATGCATTAACAGGTACACAGGCTCAGTTATGCCAGGATGCATTAACAGGTTCCCAGTTTCAGTTATAGATTCATAGGTTTCTACTAGGCTATCTGCCCTAGGGCATTTACAAGCCTAGCCAGAGTGTGTTTGGCTTTCGCCACCCCTTGGAATGAGGTTTACTGTGCCTCTGTCTAGTAGTGACACAGAAGTGATCCCCAGGGTAAACCTACGATCTCCCATCCACTCGTCAAGATTTTTCTTGAGAGTCAGTGAGGGGCTTTGCCTAACATGGACTGGGATTCTATTCCAGAGTGAAGGGAGCCTCTGGGTTATAAATCTGTCCCTCCAGCATGTCCTATTTATTTCTGTGCTGAGGTTCAAGTCACTCGATCACGTAGCTCTAAGGGATTTGGATTTTCTGAGGTGGAGCATGTCCATTAATTCAGGGTTGGACATGGCTTTGTACGTCAGGCATAGATTGCCTCTGAGTAGGCGGTATGCAACAGAGTAGAGCTGGAGTTGCTTTAGCCGAGCAGCATATGGCATCTGTTTGAGTCCCTTGATCCTCTTAGTGAGGTACTTTTGGGGTCTTTCTAGTTGCTGCAGGTGTCTGGTAAGATGCATCCCAAATGGGGCATTGTACTCGATTATGGGCCTGATGAGGGATGAGTAAAGGGGCACAATGATCTCCCTTGATCTAGATGTGAATCCTTTCATGATAAGGTGGGCTATATAGAAGGTCTTCCTCACCACTTTGGCAATGTGGTTGTCAAAGGAGAGGTTACTATCAACTTGGGTCCCCAGGTCCCTAATTACTTCTTCTGTACTTAATGGATTACCTCCTATGTGGTAATTTGTGGGCTCCTTGTTTTTGCCAAAGGGTATAACTATACACTTTTTGGCGTTTAGTTTAAGGCCATGGCTCTGGCACCATTTATCCATCTCTGAGACCCTTTTGGAGGATGCTTGTGTCAGCTGGAGAGTCAATTATGGCGCCCAGTTTGCAGTCATCTGCGAACTTGGTCAGCCACAGTCCTCCCGTGTTAGCCTGTACCTCAGAAAAATATATTCCGAATGAGAGGTCCCAGGACTGAGCCCTGTGGGACGCCACTTGTAACTGGTTTAGAGTCTGACATGGCTCCAGCAATTCTGACCATGTGGGTTCTGTCCTTGAGCCAGTTTGCAACCCATCTTATGACATAGGGATTTATATTTAGGCTGGAGAGTTTGTCTACGATGCCCGAGTGGGGTATTGTGTCAAAGGCTTTTGCGAGGTCTAGGTAGGCTGTGTGGACCACCTTACCCTCATCAATGGCCTTGGTGACTGTTTCAAAGAAATCTACCAGGTTCAGGAGGCAGGATCTGCCCTTGACAAAGCCGAATTGGGTAGGATCCAGTGTCTGTAGGTCCCCAATGTCTTTGTTTATGAGCTCCATAATGATCCTCTCCATAGCTTTGCAGACCAGGCTAGTCAGGCTTATGGGGAGGTAGTTTCCAGGGCCTGTAGAGGTGCCTCCTTTGTGGAGTGGGACTACTGTTGCTGTACACCATTCTTTGATCCTGTAGTAAGGCTGATTGAATAGCAGCTTTATGTGAGGGTATAGCTCTTCTTGGAGTTCATGTAGCACGCAGCCCAGGACACCGTCCGGTCCCATTGATGCTGTGTTTTTTGCTTTGGGGAGGGCAGCTCTCACCTGGGCATCTGAGATGTCAGGGAGGCAACACTCTGCTGGGATAGATTTGTCCTTTTGGGGGGGAGCGGCGGGGGGGGGGAGTTTGCACTGAATCTGTCTGCCAGGATGTTGGTAATGTCTGAGGGTTCAGTGTATTTTTTGTTATGGACTAACTCTGAGCATATCTGGGAGTTGCCACCCAGGTTTCTAACATAACTAAAGAAAGCCTTATGATTATCTTTAGTGTCTTGTGCAATTTTTCTCTTGAAAGTGGCCTTGGATGTTTTTATGAGTGATAGTAGTTTTTTGCTAGTACTGATCAGAGATGCCTTCCCTTTTAGGGATTTTGCTCTGTCATGTAAGTAGCTTCCTTCTTCTGTTGTATAGCTTATTTATGGCTGGGATCTACCAGACAGGACGCCTGCCTTTGGGGGAATGGGTCTTGGTTTAATTTGGGATTGCATGATCCATGCATTCCTGAAGGTGTCCATAGAATGCATTTATAAAGGATTCAGCAGATAGGGCCGTGGTTTCCACTGGCCTGGGGGCCTTGAAGGATTCCACTTTGGTTTTAAGAAGTGTGAAGTTAGCTTTTGAGAAGTTCTTCACTGTGGTCTTTTGTGCTGGGGGTGGAAGCGGGATGTGGATTTCTAGTGAGATTAATTTATGGTCCGATCTTACCAATGAGGGGTATACTTCTGGTATGGAACATTGTGTTCCCACGTTGGTGATCAGATCTAGTATGTTTTCCCCTCTTGTGGGAGTGGTGACCAATTGTTCCATAGCATTTTGAGTTTATGAATTCTAGGAACCTCTGGGCTAGGGTGTTGGGGCTTGAGTAATGCTCCCAGTCTGTTTGGATAGTTGAAGTCCCCCAATATGATGGTGTTTGGAGAGACCTTCATATTCTCCAGTGTCTTCAGGAAGGCCGAGTAGGGTTCCTGAGTTTGAGAGGGTGGTCTGTAGCATGCTACAAACTGAAAGGCTGTTTTGCCCACTGTTAGTTGCACATGGATGGTCTCCGATGCTTCTTGCAGTGCCACTAACCTGGAGGTGTGCTAGTGTCCTTGATGAATATGGATATTCCCCCTCCTTTTGTGGTTCGTCTGCATTTGGGGGCCGAAAAGCATGATATGAGGTATAACCTGGTAGTGCTGGGGTACTCTCTAGAGCCTTGAACCAGGTTTCTGTCACTGCACAGACATCAATGTTTTCCATACTGAGGAAGGCTTCGAGAGCATGCATCTTGAGGTTTAGACTTCTGGCGTTGAGCAGCATTACCTTTTGTTTCTTTCTACTTGTGTTGTCTAAGGAGGTGGGTTTGTCTTTTGAGCCTTGCCTAAAAAAGGCTCTATGGGGGTGGCAAGAGCCTTTGCCAATATCCAAAAGCCCAGGGGTGACAGGTGCAAGCCGTCCCTTGCGAAGCAACGTGGCTTGTCGAGCATGTCATCCCAGGCAGATACTGGATCCTCTTTGACACCAATACTTAAGCCAATTGTTGAAATTGATCATTTTGTCTTTATACTGAGGCATCATTCTTGGTGAGGGTAAGATGCTGTTCAAGGTCAGGGTCATACCGTCCTGGGCTACACTATCAGAGAGCTCCTCTGTCTCTTTTCATGTAGTCCAGGGAGGTACGTCTTGGGTCATTCACACCAGCATGGACGATGACTGAGTCATATTTGTACTTGCTTTGGAGTGACCTGAGTGCTTGTGTTATGTGGCAAATTCTAGAGCCCGACAGGCAGCTCACTGTGACCTTTTCTTTGTTCAGCCTGGTGAGCGGGATGTCAGTGTCTGACTATAGAGTCACCTATTACAAGTGCATCAGGTATGTTGTTGAGCCTTAAGGGCTCTGGCTGTTTGGCACACTGACTTTGTGAGCTATGTGTTGCATGTGTTTTGTTTTGGGGTAGCGGTCGCTTGGGTGTCTGCTTTGGAGGTCTCTGCTGTTTTGGCAGATTTTTATTTAGAGCCTCCAAGTATGTTTGTGTGTGTTTGTGTTTGGTCTGCAGTTGTGGTAGGACTATGTGAGACTGGATTTGTGTTGTGTGTGGTTACCTTCCCCTCCTGACTGGTTACGCTAGTACTGAGTTGAGAGAGCTTAGCCTCCAGTTTGGCTATATGGTTGCATCTCTCACATATATTCGTACTTGTTGGGAGGATGAGAGGGTTGTCTGTGTACATGCGGCAGTTGTAACATTGCCTCAAGATTCCCAGATTCACCAGCTGGACTGGAGAGGAGACCAGTAACTGACCTTTGGACATGCTAGAATAGTATAGGGAACTCCTTTGCAACTGAATCAGAAAGGACCAATAGGGGATAAAGTACTCAAGGGGGAGTATATGAGGATGTAGTGCTTATTTAGATTATTAGTGCTTAACTTATAGAAATTGCTTATATGAGCAAGTGCAGGGTTTTAAATTTAGAATAGAGTGTTTAATTTGAGAGTTAGAGCAGTTCCAAGAGAAAAAGTGAAGAGTAGACTTTGTGGAGCCGGGAATAGTTTAAACCCGATTAACCTCCGCTGCCCGATGCGCAAAATCGTGCCAAGCGATTTTTATACCAGGGAGAACAAAAGGATAGAAATTAGCCCAATATGGCCAATGAGCTACAAGTTGCTGGACTGGGACCACTCGTACAGGGACAGATAGGCTGCCCAGAGTTCCCTCTCTCTCAGTGAACAAGGAAGCCACCTAACTATTCAAGTATGATATGGGCAACACAGGAACCTTAACCACAGTCCTGGATTCAGCTAAGAGTGAAAACCGGACTAGACTAGTACAGAAAGGTGGGAAAGCAGGGAGATTATTTTTTTGTATTTTTTTCTTTTTTCACAGATAACAGAAATGCAGCAACTTAAATAACTCTAAATACACAGAGGAGGCTAGCGCACTTGAGTGTGTAGCCTACAACTATGTTACAGATATACAAGCAAAAACGACAAACAGTAACTTTTTAAAGTGCAACAATGAATTTTAAGTACAGTAAGCAATGCAGATATCAGTAGGCTTCCACAGAAGCACTGAATAACCGCGTTTTCGGCAGAATTAGCGTTTCAGGGATACAACAAGAAAGAATCAATACTTATATGCCAGCATGCATTAATGGGTACCCAGGCTCAGTCATGCCAGGATGCATTAACAGGTACCCAGGCTCAGTTATGCCAGGATGCATTAACAGATACCCAGGTAGTACAGATAGGAGTAATCCAGTAACAACTGAGTCCAGCTGTCCCATTGCAGAAGGAAGGCTGTAGGACTCTCCCCTGTAGTATTGTTTCCTACCGTTACTTAGGGATGCTAAAACGTATACTGACTGGTTAATAGTGCCATCCTCAACAGTTGTCAGTTTACTTGCGTACAGAGGGTGTGCAAATGATGACTGTTTCAGGAGATTGCTGGAGCCTTGCTGGTTGTGATAGAGTGCTCTTCAAACTATCTGGAGATATACAGAGCTAAGTATATTTTTCTGGCACTTCAGAATTGTGTACTGTTAATTGTTGTTTGACTAATTTTATATCATTGCTGGCTGACTTCAGAGTTGTGCACTGTTATTTTTGCTGTATTGTTTTTCAGATCTCTGCTGAAGGTGTTGGTTTTCCCGTACCCACCCTCCCTATTCCTGTCTTGTTAAATTTGGAGGCTTTTGCAGTTGCCTGTCCTCACTGTAGATTTGATCTGGGACACTCCCCCCAGTCCCATCTCTTTTCCTCATTCTACCTAATAGACTCCTTCTGCACTTGTTTTTAGTCATTTTTAATTTAATTGCATTTTTTTAAACTGTTTGGTCTAACATTGCTACATACTCAAGTGTGCTAGCTTGCACTGCATTTGAATTGTTTTTACTGCTGTTTTAGCTACTTTTCTGTATGTATGTATGTGTGTGTGTGTGTGTATATATATATATGTATATATATATGTATATATATATATATCTATATCTATATCTATATCTAAGCCGGTTTCCCACCTTTCCTGTAACTAGTGTAGTCCAGATTCAGATTTGCTGTATCCAGGACTGTGTGTAAGCTTCTGAGCCCCCCCCCCCAAGCTTTTTGTGTTGTAGGGAAGCTTTCTAGCCTGTCTACCACATAAGGAGTGGTTCTGGCCCAGAAATTGTAGTTATTGGCCGTTTGGGCAGGTTTTTCCATATCCCTCAACTTTCTGATTTAAAAGCCCGCATTTTCACTTGTTTTCCCCCTTTATTGTAACTAGTTTAGTCCAGATACAGATTCTTAGTTTTAGCACTTGAATTTGCTTATTCGTGATCAGCACTTGTTCAGAACTTGTAAGCACTAAATAATCTACTGATTACTGCAGCACTCGACCTTCCTCATTACCTAGAGGAAAACAGTTTTGGTACTTACTTTCCTCACTTGCTTAGAGAAAAACAGCTATTGTACTCACTTTCCTCACTTGTCTAGAGGAAAATAGTTTTTTATTCAGGCATGTCCAAGGGTCTGCTCCCAGTGTTCTCTCCTGTCTATCTGATGAATCTGGGCATTTTGGGTAATGTAGAAATTGCCTCATGTACACACACAACCCTCTCCTTCTACCACCCAACACTACAACTTGTGAGAGATGCACTTATCTAGCCAAACTGGAGGTAAAGCTCTCTCCAACAAAGACTGAACTTGACAGTCAAAAGGAGAAGGTAAACACTTGCACCACACCACATGCATCACATAATCTCACTAAATCTACAAAACCAAAATCAACGCATAGAAACACAAAAACATTTGCGGAGGCTCTCAATAGTAATCTGCTCAAGCAACAGAGACCTCCAGTGCAGAAATGCAAGCAACCTCCACCCCACAACACAAGCTAAATGAAACATAGCCCGCAGACTCAGTGTGCCACTCAACCACAGCCAATAAGACAAAACAATGTACCCAACACACTAGTCATAGGTGGCTCTATAGTCAGGCACACTGATGTCCCACTCACCAGGCTAAACAAGGTGAAGGTTACTGTCAGCTGCCTGTCGGGTGCTAGGGTCCGCCACATAACCCACGCACTCAGGTCACTCCACAACAAGTACAAATATGACTCTGTCATTGTCCATGTTGGTATGAACAACATGAGACGTACCTCCCTGGACTACATGGAAAGAGACATGGAAGAGCTCTCCGATCTTTTAGCCCAGGCAGGTATGACCCTAGCCCCGAGTAGAATTCTGCCATCACCCAGAATGATGCCTCAGTACAAGGACAAAATGATTGACTTCAACAAGCTTCTGGTTTCATTCTAAAGGGATCCAGTATCTGTCTGCTTGGGATGACATGGTCGACAGACCACGATGCTTTGCCAGAGATGGCCTGCGCCTGTCACCCCTGGGATTCCAGATAGTGGCCAAGGATCTTGCTGGCCCTATAGTGCCTTTTTTAGGCAAGGTTCAAATGACAAATTCACCACCGTAACTGGAACAGGCAAGCAAAAACTGAGAATGATGCTACTCAGTGCTAGAAGTCTAATTCTCAAAATGCACTCACTCGAGGCACTCCTTAAAATGGAGAACATCGATATCTGTGCAGTGACTGAGACCTGGTTCAAGGTCCCAGAGAGCACCCCTGCACTACCAGGCTATAACTCATACCACACTTTTCGGCCATGTAACCTGGACCGGAACGCCAAATGCGGAGGTGTGTCCATATTCATTAAGGATATCCACACCTCCAGGCTAGTTGCTCAGCATAATGCAGCCGAGGTTATCCAAGTGCAACTAACTCTGGGCAAAACTGCCATCCAAATTGTAGCTTGCTACAGATCCCCACTATGCCCGAGGATTCTCACTCCTCTTTTCTTGTACTGGAAAATATTAGGGTTCAACCAAACACCCTAATAATGGGTGATTTCAGCTACCCCACCATTAACTGGGAAAACTACTCGTGTACCAACTACTTCGCTCAGAGCTTTCTGGAATTCATAAACTCCAATGCCTGGGATCAACTTATCCACACCCCCACCTGGGGCAACAATATCCTATATCTAGTCATTACCAACATGAGTGACCGGTGTTCCACACCTGAAGTTAACGCCTCATTGGTTTGATCCGACCATAAGCTAATTACCCTAGATATCCACATCCTGCCCCCACCCCCCATTAAGGAAACCATTGTAAAAAATTTCTCCAAAGCCAACTTCATGCTTCTTAAGCAGAAGTGGTGAACTTCATGACACCCATGCAGATGGACAATACAGTTACGACTACTGAATCCTACACAATTGCACTTTATAAGCACTTAGACAAGTGCATGGATCGTGCTATCCCAAACAGAACCAAGATGCTATCCTCCAAAAAAAGGAAGCCAATCTGGTGGTCCCCTGCCATACACAAACTGTACAACAGAAGGAAGAATCTGTTGCAAAAGAGAGTAAAATCCCATGAGTGGTGGAGCTCCCCTGGTCAGCTTCAGTAAGAAGCTGCGATCCCTGATAAAATCCTCCAAAGCTAGTTACGAAAACAGTCGCCACTGATTCTAAAGACAACCACAAAGCATTCTATAGCTACGTCAAGAATCTCAATGGCAACACTCAGATCTGCACTGAGTTACAGCACAATGGCACTAAATATACAGACCCAACTGATATTGCCAACATCCTGGCAGATAGGTTCAGTGCTAACTTTACCCCCCCCCTCTTACCCCCTAAAGAGCCCATCTCTGTACTGGAAGAATGCAAAGTTCCTGTAATCACGGCTGCACAGGTAAAAACCACACTCTCCAAAGCCAAGAACACAGCATCCATGGGACCAGACAACATCCCAGGCTGCGTTCTACACGAACTACAGAATGAGCTGGCACCCCACCTAAGTACCATGTTCAATCATAGCCTCGCCTCAGGCTTTGTGCCTGCTGAATGGCGCACAGCGATCGTTATCCCACTCCACAATGGAGGAGCCACCACGGACCCTGGGAACTACCACCCTGTTAGCCTGACGAGCCTGGTCTGCAAGGCCATGGAACGTATCATCATGCAACTTATAAACAAAGACATTGGTAATCTCCAAACTCTGGACCCTTCCCAGTTCGAGTTTGTAAAAGGCAGATCATGTCTCCTAAACCTGATAGACTTCTTTGAAGCAGTCACCAAAGCCGTAGACGAGGGTAAGGTGGTTCACACAGCCTATCTAGATCTTGCAAGGCTTTCGACACCATCCGCCACTCTGGAATTATAGATAAACTCACTAAACTAGGTATAAATCCCTATGTCACAAGATGGGTTGCCAGCTGGCTCACTGACAGAACCCACACTGTGAAAGTAGCGGACTCCAAATTTGACTTCAGACCAGTGACAAGTGGAGTACCACAGGGTTCAGTCCTGGGTTCTCTCCTGTTTGGTATCTACTTCTCTGAAGTACAGGCTAACACAGAAGGTCTTTGGCTAACGAAGTTCTTAGATGACTGCAAACTAGGAGCCATAATCGAAACTCCTAACAATGTGGACATCGTACAAAAGGGCCTCACTGAGACAGATGCCTGGTGTCAAAGCCATGGCCTCAAAGCCATGGCCTCTAGCTCAATGCCAAAAAGTGCATTGTCATTCCCTTTGGTAAAAACTCTGTACCCATGAACTACAACATAGGCGGAAGTATACTTAACACTGAAAGTGTGATAAGAGACCTTGGGACACAGCTGGACAGTAGTCTCTCCTTTGATAATCACATTGCCACAGTAGTCAGGAAATCCTTCTACGTGGCACACCTCATCACAAAAGGTTTCTCATCCAGAAAAAAGAGGTCATTGTTCTCCTCTACTCATCACTCATTAGACCCATTATAGAGTACAACGCCCCTTTTGGTATGTACCTTACAAGACATCTACAACAACTGAAAAGGCCGCAGAAATACCTCACAAAGAGGATTACCGGCCTCAAACAGATACCCTACGCAGACAGTCTCAAAAAACTCCAGCTTTACTCTGTCACATATCACCTACTCAGAGGCGATCTCTGCCTAACATACAAAACTGTCAAACCCAGAGCTGTTGGACATGCTCCACGTAAAGAAATCCCAATCCCTCTGAGCTACATGCCATAGGGACCTAAACCTTGTCAACACAATAAACACAACATGCTGGAGGGATAGATTCCTGTCCCAGAGACTTCCCATACTCTGGAATAAGCTACCTATCTATATCAAACAAACAAAGCTCCTCATTAGCACTCTTCAAGAAAAAAATCTTGATGATTGGATGGGAAATAGGAAATTCACCCCAGGAATCACCTCTGTGGCTTTGCTCGACAGGGGCACAGGAAAATAATTTTCTTGGGTGGCAGAAGCCAGGGTACCTTTTTGGATGGGGTTGTATAGGCCCCAGGGCCGATAGCCTAGTACCTACCTACCTATGAAACTAAGAGCCTATGAGATGCTGTACTTGAGGACCAGCACATAACCATGAGAAATAGCTAGCAACCTCTCCACAGTATGAACAAGATCCTTGATCCTATCCATACAGGTTTTTGCTTGATTAGGGGACTAAAGAGCAGGAACTGTTCATAAGGAATCCTGGAGCATAATTTCTTTACTTGCCTGTTCTTCGAGGAAGCAGGCAGATCTAGTTCAGGTGTTCTGCACAGATGGATTAGTTTTGGAAGACTCCTTGGTGAACTTTCCATTTGAGAGAGTCTGTCTTGGTCCTGCTTTGCTTGTCTGCTACAATTTATTTTTATTTATTTTATTTATTTTACATTTGTTAAGTGGGCTAGTCTAGCTGGATATATGTCCATTTTCAGTAGAGGCCCGGGGAGAAAAGCTCCAAGCATGAACAGTGACAAAGTTAACAATGTATAGAAACATAAAGGATTACATTACAGTCTAGTATTAATCTAAAAGGAGTAATAATGATACATTTTTGAACTACAACAGTTAATGTATAGAAACATACATGACTACAGTACAGAGTAGAATTAGTCTAAAAGGAGTAATAATAATACATTTTAAATTATAGCAGATTTAGTACAAATTCTACTAAATAATTATACAAAACACAGTAGAAGGTTTGAGCAAGTCTCGGGTAGGGAAGAGACACAAGTGTTATTCTCATAATTCAAAGAAAGAGTAGTAACTTGTTTTGGAGACTTAAGTTAAAGGAGTAGGGAAAGGGGAAGAGAAAGAGTAAAGAAAAACATCAGTCTGGATTAGTGCATGGACAAAGCCAATGAGTTTTCAGATGTTCTTTAAGAAGAGAAGTAGAAGCAAGGGTAGATAATTCTGAGGGAAGCTGGTTCCAGATTTTTCCTGCAGTGTTTGCGAAAAGTGAATCCCCAGCTTTGTTATTAGCTTTATTTGAGGAAACTAGAAGCTTATTAGCAGAGCAGAGTGTGGATAGATTTGTATAGGGTGTGA